>NC_136620.1:9568368-9767977 GCF_933228915.1 Telmatherina bonti
CTGCTGCTCTTTGAGATATTTTTGTACATCTGGTTACGTGTGTGTGTGTGTGTGTGTGTGCATGCATAGGAAAAATGTGTGTAATATCTGCATTGAGGGAATTTCACAGCTCAGCTATGGAGAACCTTTTGCCCCAAGCTCTTCACATTAAAGTATGATTTCACCCCTAGCTCTGAGATCATTTCCACCTTCCCAACACAAGGTTGGCAGGGGACTGGGAGCTGGGAGATCTATAAAAACAAATCCCAAACTAGCAGCTGAGTTATAAATAGGAGCTCAAAAGCGGGCAAACTGATCGACTGCTGTGAAATATGTCCAATAGCAGTTCTGAATAAACCAGTGATTGAATGAAAATATCCCCCTTAACTTCTCTGAACACACATTTTTCTGTTAGTGGTGGGAGAAGCGTTTAGATAAAATCAATGCTACAGTGTAAACATGGTCTCTTAAGTCAGCGCTTCTCAACCTTTCTGAGCGACAACCCGCGAGATTACATGTGTTTGTGACCCCCCAACTCTGTGTGATCCGTCAGATGGGTCACCATGCAGCGTCCTCCACGTGTTAGGCTGGAAAATGGTTAGAATCCTTATAAATAAGGAGGATAAATTGGTTTTAGGTGGATTCGGTTTAATGCCGTAACAAGGCACCTACATGCCCAAAATCAGCTTCTCTCTAAGACTTAAAGGCAAATTCAGACTTTAAAGGTGGAGTACGTAAGATTGTCAATATTTTCAAAATAAATTAACTAAAAAAACAACTACAATTATAATTAGTTTTTTTTAAACATGTAGGTTCCAGTCTGTCCATATTTGATGCGTTATTAAATTCCAAGTTGAATTAATGACAAAGACCCTTCTTGAATGTTTTCTGACCAGTAAAAAAAAAAAAGTACTTTTTTTCCACCAGTAGGGGGAGTATAAGCCCATTTATTGCAGAGCGGCTCTGAGCTACAGCTCACAAGCGATTCCTGCCCTCATTGGAGCTGGCAAGGAGGAGGGGTGAGGGGTGAGTTTTGCTCATTACTGCCAACCTGTGGTGGTTTGTGGAGGTAGCAGTTTTGTGGTTTTGCTCACGACCTGGTGTTTGCCACCTGGTGGTGGAAAGAATCACCTTGAAATCTTACACACTGCTTTTAAATAAGGCGTCCGTATTAACTACGTTGTTCATATGTTAGTGTGTTGAAATGTTAAGGTGCTAATTTAACAGATTTTTCTCTGTATTAATGGTAAACTTTTCACAGCACTGTTTAAAATCCATTTATTTGACAAATATAAGGGATGTGCTTCACAATACGAGTCAGTTACGATTCTAGATGGTACAATTTGATTTATTAAACACTTAATGGGATTTTTAATTAATCGCTTTTCCCCATTGAGGGTTCATTCTGACGAACTTTATACCAATACTTCTGTGTCCATTAGTTCAAGTAACTAGAAGACATTTATCTCAACTATATTTTATTTATGTATTTTTTCCATGTAATCTACAGGAACAATGTGTTAGCTATAGTTCGGAGCAACAAGCTGCTTTTTCCTGGCCTGGAACGAAGCGGCTGTCACATGTTTGTAGTCGTTGTTTCCCTTTCGGCTTGTCCCTTTGAAGGGTCGCCATAGCGATGGCACATGTTTTATGTCGGATGCCCTCCCTGACGCAACCCTCTGCATTTATCCGGACTTGGGACCGGCCTTCAGAGAACAATCCTTCTTGGGGCTGCATCAGCATCAGGGGAGCAGGACTTGAACCGCCGACCATCAGGTCACAAGGCTCCACCACCTGAGCCACTGCCACAGCCGTCACATGTTTTTAGCGTTACTGTTGTATTTTATTTTGGCTTTAAACAACTTCCATATGGAGGAAGTCGTCCAGGTCGGGTCTGTTCTCATGTCCATAAAACCAAAATGTTTCCAAACGCTGCCTTCAATGATGATAAGTAAATCTACCGCTCCGTAACAGTAGCTGCACAGCTAGGCAGTGGTTCCCAAACGGGGGGTCCCCCTGTGAGTAATCAGTAGGGGGGGGGGGATAAAACTTGGGAGTTTTTACAATTGATAAATTTGTAAAAGTACTCATAGGAAATGATAATAAATCAACAAAAGAGACTTCAAGTAATAAAAAAAAGAACAAACTATGAGAGCATATCTGTCCCAGCTTGACCAGTAATAGTAATAACCAATGGTGAGTAATAATGAGAACACAGTATTTTGCATGTACCAAAATATTATCTAATATAATGAAGTTTGAAGCCAAACAAGTTACAACGCCACAGGGGGACTTTTCCTCCTGAACACAAAGAAAAGCCTGCAGGTTAATTTAGAAATAAACTTTCCAACTATCATGTATAGCAAAGTTGTTTTACTGAAGCAGCTTCGACTCGTAGAAAACTCCTCTCACCGGAAGTAGTTTGCAGAGATTCCTGGTTTAAAATGTTTCACACTGAAGCAGAAGAATGGATCATAATACTGACACGGTTTTAATTATAGTTACCTGCAAGACATCCACTAAAACTAAAGACGCATTTCTTAGTATGTTTCTTTGGTATATGAGACGGGAGGGGGGGGGCTCGACGTTATTTGTCGTCGATGAAAAGGGGGCCCTGCAGAATCAGTTTGGAGGCCACTGCTTTAAGGGAAAAAACTTCTGGTTAAGTGTCCAGGTGTGGCCTTTCTGCTTCCCTATGCAGCTGCGTTTCTGTCATTTAAATATTATGAAAAATAATAGTTTGTACAAGCCTTAGTTAAATCGGCACATGTTGCAGGGCAACACGGCACGATTAAATCGTGAATCGGCTCAGCCTCTACAGGTTATGTATTTTTTACAATTGTCTGACGACCCTCCGAAATGATCTTGTGACCCACGTGGGGGTGCCGACCCCCAGTTTGAGGCACATTGTTTAGCTGTTTTAACGAATTAAAAATTAGCATGCTTACAGAAATGAAGTTAACTGTTAAGTACTTTAAGTAGACTGATTAGAGTTAAACATTTCAGACATGCATTTTTTTTTTCACTTTTCCATTAATTTTAATGACTTTATATCTTTTTGAGGAGCTAAATCAATGTTTTTCTGATTTTTGGTGGTTAAATTGGAGTTTAGAGAGAAAAACACACATATTAAGCTGTTTCTTCACATCCACACAGTTCTCATTAATGACAGCAATACTACTGTCATATATTTATCGGTGCTTTACTGCATGATGTGTTGTTATGTCATGCTTAGCTAAATCTTCCCACAACCCTTTCTTGCGTGCAGGAGGAGAGGGTTGCGTTGACTGGATTCGGCTGTTCTCTTCACTGAGCTTTGCAGAAGTCATGCTCTGCTCTCTGAAGCTCCTACTACAACATTTCAGTCTCTGGTCTCTGAGAGGATCATGTCAACACCTTGATTCGTTCCTTTTTCAGTCATTCTGCTGCAGACCTGCTGCTGCTGCTAGCTTTAGCTGTTATACTGATGGTCTCAGGTTTCTGCTTACAATAATTGTCACAATAATTGACTGCATGGTGTCTAAGTTTGCAAAGAAAAGATAATCTCCACCCTTGTTTTACAGTTGAGATCTTTGTGCTATACTTGCTGCTTTGCAGCTTCGTAAACATTACCCATGGGGCGGCTGTAGCTCAGGAGGAAGAGCAGTTGTCCTGGAACCAACTGGAAAGTTGGGGGATCGATTCCAGGCTTCCCCGAACAGGCCGAAGTGTCCTAGGGCAAGACGCTGAACCCCAAGCTGCCCCCCGATGTGCCTATCAGGGTATGAGTGTGTTGGATGAGTGTGTGTGTGAATGGGTGAATGTGACAAGTAGTGTAAAGCACTTTGAGTGGTCTGTATGACTAGAAAAGCACCATAGAAGTACAAGTCCATTTACCATTCCATTTTCTCTTTATAAAAGGCTACTTCTTGGAAATTATTTAAGTAAAACATACCTTTTAAATCTATTTCCAACAGTGAAGTTATGGCTTTTATCATTTACAGTCAGAATAAGCTGGTGGCCATTTGGATTTGTGGATCTTTCTTTCATAAACCTGGGAAACGTTTCATTTTGGTGCAGTCATTCAACTTCCAGTGTCTAAATTATAACGAGATTAAAAGACAGAAGGGGAAAAATTGGGACGTTGATCATCATTACCTACATTTGTGCCTTTTTTTTTATTATTCATCCACCCTCTAGAAAATTAAGTGTCTGCAATGCTTCTCCTTTTGTTTGGACTGACTCATTAAATCAATTTATTGACACTTTTATAATCAGCTAATCAGTTGATCTACACTGCAATCAAGAGGAGTGTGCTGACACAGTGGGGTCTGAATAATCAAAAGCCGGGTTCTGTTCATTTACGCAGCCTCTGAATCCTGCAGGGCCTTGAATAAAATCAAACCAAGCAGAACAAAAGCTGACCTTTTCATAGTGTTGTAGAATTGGATCAGGTTTAGTGTAGAAATCCTCCGCCCAGCTCAGCGATTTATCTAGGCTTTTTTCCCCTCTTTAAATCAGTGCAGTAAGTGAACCATGCCGCTGCTGCCACCTCTTTAATGTTGGTCATCTTGCTTCTAGGAGATGGTCTCACTTTATAAACCTTCACTGCAGCGGATGCAAGCAAAGAGTTCATAAGCTCATAAAGTAAAGTAGACTTGGCAGCTGCATGCCAGGCCTCAGAATAATTATTTGACAGCAGATAAAGTTATTGATTGAGTAGAGTGAAAGAAAAAATGAGAATGTAAGCATTTCTTCTTTCAAGCAGGAAGTTGATGGATAGAGAAATGAATGTGATGGAGGCAGAGACCGAGACTGAGCATCGTCCTGCTACCAGTCGTTCATCTGTCGCTCTGATTTTTCTCCCATCAGCCTCACATTTCCTTACATTTTCCAGCAATAGTCTGGATTTTTTTTGTCTTCTTCTCTGCCATGCCTCTCAAGCTTTTATCCAGCCATCAATCTGCCTGCCACCCTACTCTCCTCGTCCTCTTTCCATCCATCATCTGACATTCCCATCTTCAATCCATGTTTAGCCTCAAATCTTTCTTTCACATTAGTCTGTCTGTCTTTATTTTCCTTCACAAAGTGTGTTTCAGCTTGGGACAGGGAGAAATTCCAGCAGTGTTTTAGATTTTGCCAACCACTGCTGCATAATTTAGCCACAGATGATGATTTTAATGAAATGCATGTGCAAAGCTAAATGATCTCTCTGCAGATTGCCACATGATATGTTGCACCATCACGCAACACATAATGGAAAATCTGTTCCACGTGTAGGCCAGGTTACAAAAAGGATTTCATCACAGCACCCTGATGGTTTACAAAGTAACGCGTTAAAGTAACAATATTACTTTTTGGGTAATAAAGTAAAGTATCACACTACACATAAAATACCAGCAACTAAAGGACTGTACAATACTGCAGTAACACTCCTTCCTGTGTTAACCAGCTGTGTGTGCAGTTCTGATCTGTTTAAGCGCTGCCTACATGTGCTGTCCCTGTGTGTGTCCTAACCCAGACATGTTGGCATAGAGATACATTTGAGTGAGGTAATTATTCATGTTTCCACTTCTAGACTTCATAGTTTTAGATCAGTGTAAGAAAACTCCTCTGTCTGCTACGTCAGCTGATCCATCTGAAAAATCTGCTGCTGTGCAAAATCATTCTGCTATCAGAGATCTGAAAACACTGAAGTCATACAAGACTATATTTCATAACGAATATCATTTCCTTTAGTGCACTTCACGGACTAAAGATACCAGATGGAAAGATGAGGAAAATAACTGGTTTTGTTAGAGCTGAATGCTCCTGAATGAGCAATGTTTAGATCACCTGGTAAAGCAGCCGCTTCTCACACGCAGCTAGGTTTAAGGTTCGATTCCAACGTCTAACTGAGCCGTTTTCTCATCTACAACTGGACAATAAAGGACACAAGAGCCCACACGGTGTTAAACATAATGTAAAAAAAAAAATAACAAAAAAAACAAAAAAACACCCCTGTACGGAACACATAGTATACAAATAACAGGTTTTAGCCTACAGTTTCCATTTGGATATAAAACAGCTATAAATAAAAAATAATCACGAGGAAACAAAACAGAATTTAATAAGAAAAACAGGTTTTAGCTGTGATGAGGTTGTATTGCGAACCTGTGATCTACAAGGTAAAGTCAAAAACAGGAAAGTATAGTTATATGTCGTGACATTACTTTTCAGCAGCAAGTACTTTCGTTGCAATTTACAGAAGTAACAGGTAACAAGTAACTAATTACTTTATTTGAGTGACGACCCAAAAACTGGTGAAGTGTCCCTCTAATGTGATAAAAGCCATAATAAGTGATTGACATTAATGTAGATTGGTGCTCCTGCAAGGTCTGTGGGCATGAACGAGTGATGGGAAATGATGAAGATATATCACATCCAAACAATCAAATTTTATAACTTGGGAATTCAACTTATTATGAACCTCTAGTTATCTTCAGCAGAACTAATACTTAGTTTTTTCAGTTACATCAAACTTTTTTATGTGAATCCTTCTGGGTCTGAAATAAAGAATGACGCTTTACGTAAAAATAAAAGGGTGCTGCTATCCACAGAAACGTTTTTCAAAGAACTGACAAAGGTTTTTTCATCGCATTAAATGTGGTTGAGAAGATTTTTTGACCGACTTATTGCAGCACAGTCAGAAGCAGGTCTGCATTGTGGGCTAACCCTGGCAAACACCTGAGGGAGACCCTCTGCCACTGCTGAGGTGGCATTTCTCTGCATGCACAGCAGAAAAGATGGAAATCAGACTTTCTTCTTTATGCCAAAGACATCTGGAGGAACTCGCGCCTTTATTGGATGTATGAACAAGTGAATACGAAGATCAAAGACATTTACTTCTTTTAAAACTTCCAAAAGTGTGAAACTATTTCTTTATCAACTCCTGATGCTTATTACGACTTATTACAACAAAAATTTCATTTTATCTTCTATTGTGGTTTATTAGTTATTAAAATCAGTTTCGGACAAGTGAAATATGGTTTATTTTGATGATCTGATGCCTAACCAATGAAAAGACGAATAACTTTCACATCTCCAGAAGAAATACCCTTATCAACAACTGTAGACGACTTATTATTAGATCAAGGCTGCTGTCCATGTCGACACTGTAGCTGCAAGGTAACTCGCACTTTCCACTTCAGTAATGGCAACAACACACAAGACTGCAGCCAGATTTTTCTGTGCAAAGGATTGAAAGTACAGTGTAAGGCGTACCTCCGCATCAGTTGCACAAATACAACTGTGTCACATGTTTTTCAGGACTGTGCTGAAATGTGGCCCTTTGGTTTTATCCCTAATAGTCCACAGAGCGGCTGTCGTACTGACTGCTTGTTAACTTTCAGCAGCAGCCATCACTGTCTGTGCAAGCATATGGCTAATTAGCATATTGATGCAGTTATTTCTCTTAATCATTGGGTAATATAAACAAACTCATGTGTTTTTCACTTGATTAAAACATTATAACTCCCCAGTTTCACTTAAAAGCTCAGAGTTTGTTGGTGTTTCATTGAGGAATAACAGCAGGCTGCAAAACCGGCAGTTTCAGTTGCTGCGTTTCCATTACATTTTTTTGCAAAATAAAAGCAATATATTTAAGTTTCAACAAACAACAACTGCGATCTGCAGGTGTTTCCATTGAAACACCTGCTTTACTTAGCACGTAAACCTCAGCTCTCCTAACATCTCATCTGTCTCACGAGATTTTACGAGAATTGCAGTTTATGCAACGTAGCCACGTAGCTTTTCTAGAGAATTTGCGGTGGAATTTTGATGCTTTTTTCCCCATTATTTTATTTTCTAAAACTCTGAAATTCACTGTTCTTTGTTCCTTGTCTGGGGACACGTAAATGTGAAAACTTTTGTGATATACTTCTGTAGTAAAACATCTGAAAAACCAAGTCATGGGAGCGTAAAACGTTTTTAGGGATATTTAAGACTTTTTTTTCAAAATGTAAGTGTTTCTACTTGGGTTTTTTTGTTTTTTTTTATTGCAATCTTTATTTTTTGAGCAGTTCTAGGTGTGATGGGAATGCACCTAGTGAAGCAGGTGGTCTTCACCCACGTAAGGCTGTTTCAGTGTTCTGGCCTTTAAAACTACAGATGTTAAAGATGTTTAGAAGTTGACTTAACTTTATATATATATATATATATCAGCATTTCAGCCTCACATGTTTTTATTTCTCTGCTCAGCTTTATTAACAAAATACTGCTTTACAGAGCAAACAACTAAACAGGAAAGCTATTAGAAATATCAATGTAAAAGATTAAAAATGAACAATAAGAACAAAACTCACAAGTAACAACTAAGTAGCTCCAAAAAACACAAAGCATGAAATGAACAGAAATCTTTGTCATGAGACCTTCAAGCGTTTCAACTTGGCAGCAAATTCGTTGAGACAAAGGTCTAAACACTGTGATTAACATCACCGTCCACAGAATAACAGGGAGATCAGCACTCTGGGAATGGACAAGGCTTTGTTGTCGATAAGGAAGAACAATGATATTTACATAAGAAAACACAAAGTGATGAGAAGGATTTTACATTTTTCCTCAAATTTGACATTTTCCTTTTATTTTCACCCAATAATTTTCCCTGCATTTTCCCGTCATTGCAGTTCCTTAATTCTGTCGCTTGCGATGAGTTTTTAGGTAAAAGAAAACGATTAGTGCTCGATATAAACGAATGGTTGAACAGTTCTGTATAAACTCGGTTTTTTACACATAAAACTTTATGGGTCGTGACGTTTCTGCTACAAGCTGTTCAGTCGAGGAATATCTGTTTACAGTCCTAATTTGTGGCACTTCTTTGTTTTAGACATGTGGACAAGCTTACATTTCACACGTTATCTGTTGATAATGAGCTGTAAGTCACCATACTGGGGAACGTTTCAGAAAGCAAACGTCTGGCTGCGATAGATCAGGTCGATCTCTGGTGTCTAAAATGCTAAATAACAAAAAAAAAAGCATTATTACATCAGGCCCGTATGGCTTTATATTCAGGCTTCCATGCCAGCGTTAACACGCGTTAACGTAGCGGCTGCTGCTAAGCAGCTTATTTTCATGGTGAAGACTGAGATGGACATATGGAGTGTTCCAGCCCATCTCCCAGCTCTCTCATCGCCACTACGTCTCATCCGTCTTCTGACTGGACCACCCTCTTTCTGTTCTCTCCACCCTGCTTCTTTCCCTTTCCATCCCAACACATCACACACCAGAGAAAGTCTTCATGGCAGCAGTGAAGAATTTGCTGCCAAATGACTCCTGAACCAGTGAAGCATGAGCGATGTCGCCAGACTGATTCAGACTCCTGTCAGAGTCCTGTTGAGCCGCCTGCCAAACTCTCACATGACTATGCTTGTATTTTTATGCATGTATACATGTATGTGTAAGTGTGTGTGTGTGTGTGTGTGTGTGTGTGTGTAAGATTGCATGCTAAAATCCTCACCTTTGTTTCTGACCCTGCTCTTATTCATCATTTTCTTTCCTTCTGTTGCTCCTCTGCTTGCTGTGATAGTAATGTAGACACTAAGGAACTCTGTGGTAAGTACACAGCACACACTCAGACACATTCCTACCACTGCCCTCATTCCCTCGCTTATCTAAAATTAAAAACCTTCTTCTTAGTTGAAATGCAATTATTTTTCCTTTGACATTTATTAATTCTGCTACTTTGGAATAATCTTTGTCATTTTTTGTCAAGAAGGCGAGTAAATCCTGCTGTGTGCTTTATGTGTGCGTCTAAAAAACAGATTACTTCGCCAAGCACATGGGAGACTATGAAGGAGTTCTGGCCTCATTGGAAACACTCAACCTGTCCATCCTCAAAGCCATGGACTTCACTAAAAAGGTAGGAATGGAAATGACATGGCGCCATTAAACAGCTCTTCTCTTCAGCTGGTTATACTTTTATTCTGCCACATATTGTCTCTTTACACCTGAAATCAAATTTATTAAGACAAACATCTATTTAATGTCAGAGGTGGAAGAACAAGGAAATGATGGTGACCTACTGTAAATACAGATCTTTATTCTGAGTAGAAGTGGATACATTCACTACATGCTGAAGGAATCTGTCTCAATTAGAAAATGTACTAAATGACCTGATTATGTATGTATGTATTATGTATTATGGAAGGACTGTTCATATGCATCACCGGCTTGAACTTTTTTATCTTTTTTTAATGCTTAAAACAGAAAGTCAAAATTGTGACAAATAAGGTTCACCAGCTGATGGCTTCTGTTGAAAACCTCTTCAGGCTTTGTTTATTTGATTTCTTTTTATCAGACTGATTCTTTTTATCTATTTGCTTGTTATTAGTCTTGTTTATGTATCTATTTTATGTTAATTGTGTTTAATTAACTTTTATACTTTTTATTAATTTATTTACTAATTAATTCTATTTTTTAATTCTATTTTTTTTTTTTTTTCATATTTATTGCATTTATTCTGTTTCCATTTATTTGTAAATAACTTCAACAGCGGGAACAAAACTAAGGGGAAAATGATCCAAAACTTCCCTGTAAGCTTCAGAAGGAAGTGAACTTTTGTAGCGTTGCATCCAGGTGCAGGTGTACCTGCATCATCAGTACATCGGCTTCGAACAGCGATCTCCGTACATACGCCTGCAGAACACCGACCCTGTAGGAAGTGGGCTTACAGAAACTTTAGCTCATTCCTTGCTAACAGAAAAGCTCAAGCTCTTGGTTTTTGTTGGTTATCTCACATTAACTTCTCTTTACAACAAACACTCTACAAATGTGAGATGGGTCTGGCTGCAGGGCTCCACCATGGTGTGTAGGTTCCATTCTCAAGCCACCATAGGGCAGGAAGAAACAAACTTGCCTGCACCCAGTCCTCCGCCACCTGGGAGGATAAAAAGGTTTGCTAACTGGCAATAAGACACAAGCAGAGGAGGAAAAATGAAAATAAACATTTGAGATATTAAAGTAACATGGAGCCCAAATAAAATCAGGTTAGAATGTGATGGTATGTTTGGAAAAACGTTGACTGTTTCCGTACGTCTGGCTAATATTTAATACAACGAAAACTAAACTGCAATAAGAATGTTACCATAGCAACTGAACTATAATTGTTTTGTTGCCATGTTGTGTTGTAAACTGTAAAAACATAACATTAGCATAACTCTCATAAACATCTTAAGTCTGTTCAAGTACACATACATGGTGGGCGTATCACAGACATGGTGGGCGTGTCACAGACATGGTGGGCGTATCACAGACATGGTGGGCGTGTCACAGACATGGTGGGCGTATCACACACATGGTGGGCGTGTCACACACATGGTGGGCGTGTCACAGACATGGTGGGCGTGTCACAGACATGGTGGGCGTATCACAGACATGGTGGGCGTGTCACAGACATGGTGGGCGTATCACACACATGGTGGGCGTGTCACAGACATGGTGGGCGTATCACAGACATGGTGGGCGTATCACAGACATGGTGGGCGTGTCACAGACATGGTGGGCGTATCACACACATGGTGGGCGTGTCACAGACATGGTGGGCGTGTCACAGACATGGTGGGCGTATCACACACATGGTGGGCGTGTCACAGACATGGTGGGCGTGTCACAGACATGGTGGGCGTATCACACACATGGTGGGCGTGTCACAGACATGGTGGGCGTATCACAGACATGGTGGGCGTGTCACAGACTTGGTGGGCGTGTCACACACATGGTGGGCGTGTCACAGACATGGTGGGCGTATCACACACATGGTGGGCGTGTCACAGACATGGTGGGCGTATCACACACATGGTGGGCGTGTCACAGACATGGTGGGCGTGTCACAGACATGGTGGGCGTATCACACACATGGTGGGCGTGTCACAGACATGGTGGGCGTGTCACAGACATGGTGGGCGTATCACACACATGGTGGGCGTGTCACAGACATGGTGGGCGTATCACAGACATGGTGGGCGTGTCACAGACATGGTGGGCGTGTCACACACATGGTGGGCGTATCACACACATGGTGGGCGTGTCACAGACATGGTGGGCGTGTCACAGACATGGTGGGCGTATCACACACATGGTGGGCGTATCACACACATGGTGGGCGTGTCACAGACATGGTGGGCGTGTCACAGACATGGTGGGCGTATCACACACATGGTGGGCGTATCACATACAGTTAAACGCAGCAGACTGAGACATGAACATCCAAAAAGGTGAAAAGGACAGGAGACACTGGACTTTTCTCATCAGTGTGTTTTACGTCATTTGATCCAAACAACATTACACCGTCTGCTGATTGGTCACTGCATTTTACATAGAAAAGTCTTCTCTGCAGTTCCGTAATGCAACTTATTTGGAAAACTTCTTTGCTTTGTTTCTTCCTATCACACATGCTGGAGGTGGCCTGACAGTGAAGCCTGCAGCCAGACATCCCTCCGTTTCTCTCTGATAACTCGACATGTTGCAAAATGTGAAACTGTCCCAAAATTAGTGCTGGGCGATATGACCATTTAGTACTATCCCAATATATTTTCATGGCATGTCACGATATACGATATATATCTCGATATTTACCTTAGCCTTGAATGAATGCTTTGGTGCATACAGTCACATCAGTAAGATGATTTTGTGTCTCCATTAAAACATAATTGTTCATACTGCATTAAGATATGCTAATTTAAAACATTCATGCCAAAAGGATGAAATTGTAATGAAGCAGTTAAAGCAGTGGCAGAAACATGTCATTTTAAAACAAAATAAAGTGACTTTGCATGATGTAATAAATGCAACTTATGAAAATAGGTGCTGTAGGGGGGACTTTTCAAATGATGAAATAAAGTTGTGGTACTGCTACCTTTTGTGGCGACACTTTTGCGACATACTTTGCATACGACAGTTGTTTGGTCAATATCCTCTCTCCAGTATCCAAACCACCACCAGATGATGGATCCTGTACTACTTTTCTTCGGAACAAATTCTTCCTCCTCCATTTTTTGTAACTCGCGCTGCTACTGCTACCGGAGTTCTCTGCTAGAAAAGCTGCGACACGCTGCCTCTCATGACGTAGCACGTAGCTCACGTTATGTACGTAACTAGGTGCTCTTGCTTTAACTCTCTGTGCAAAGCGGTGCAGAGAGTGAAAGAGTGCGAAAACCCCGCCCACAGCTAAAAAACAACTGCGTGACAACAGGATACTCGAATATGATGAATGTAGACATTTTCTATATCGCACAGGGGACTAGCCACCATATCTGGAGTATATTTGCAGTGGCAGAAACATGTCACTTGTATATTTGATATATCGCCCAGCCCTACCCAAAAGCATTGCTGTAGAACTACAAGATGATCATTAATCCTCAGAAGGAAGCTGGAAGGGGTTTGGGTTGTAAAGTTACACCAAACAATTTCCTGCAGGGAAACCAAGTTCAAGCTTTTCCCAACAGAATATTTTTAAAGCAACTTTTTTTTGTCTTTGCTGTCAGTTGTAGTTTGTTTGGGATTGAGGATGATAAAAACATGTGAATCACATCGACTAAGCACTTCCGTGTACAAAACAAGAGGCGCAGATCATCGTTAGCGTCTCCATCGGTCTGAGCCGGCATTGTGACACATTCCAAACAGGAAGCAGCAAAACTCCAGGATTATTTTCTGTAAATGAAGCGTGTGCACAACTGTTGCGTGCCATGAGCTGACACATACAACAGACGTGTACGATGCTTCTGGCCGGAGGCAAACACACACACATCACTGACTGGTTCTGCTGGAGTCCAGATTTTCACCAGCGGTCCACAATGACCGAGTCTGAACGAGATCAGACAGAAACAGTGTGTCCACTGCCACACACACAGACTCACTCACGTGTGATGTTTGTCTGTTGAGGGGAATCTTTGTACCTCTCTCTGTGTGTGTGTGTGTGTGTGTGTGTGTGTGTGTGTGTGTGTGTGTGTGTGTGTGTGTCAGCTGAAGAACAGTAATGTGTTATCCTAGTTTTTCCAGTGTGCTATATATAGCAGCTGTCCATGGCCATGCTCCTGTATTCATGTTCATGGGTTCTACAAGTGTGTATGTGTGTGTGTTTGTGTGTATATCTCTATCCGCCAGCTCTGTCTTTATCTGCCTTTCAGCTGCAGGCCATTCAGCAGCGCTCACACACACACACACACACAGTACACTTCTCGTCCCTGACACACAACCTGCAGCTACATTCTGTCTAATGAGGAGCCGTTGTTTAATCAATCAGCCGAGTGTCTCTCTTGTTCTGCTGCTGTATCACTTGCACTCTTTTCTTCTCCTCACTCTTATCCCGTGAGCACACACACACAAACACACACTAACCAATTATACCAACATGAAATCAGGCCCTTATTAGTCGGATTTGTTGCTATCAGTTCTTCCATCGGTGAGAGTTCGGGAATTTGAATGCTGTGTTTATTATTACAATAAATTTCTTCTTCTCACTCTCATCCCGTGAGTACACACACACACAAACACACACTCTGGATATATTGGTTTTGTTTGGATGTAATTTCCAGGTGGGTGTCAGGTAGGTCTGGGCGATTAATCGGATTTTAATCTCAATTACGATCTGGGTTTTCAACGATGATAAAAATAAAAGGGTGCGGTTATTTTTCTCTCTGCAGTTTCCTCTCCTGCTGTCTTCAGCTTCGAGCGTCTCTGGCGTTGCAGCGCTGTGCTGTAAACTCCTCCCACAGCCGCTTTGCTTTCATTCAGACACTGTTGCTAACTTGGAGACTTTCTCGCTAAATCTGGAGACTTTTTTTGTTAAAAGCGACAAATCTAGCAGCTTTTACTGGAGTTATTAGAGACTTTTCTGGTGTTTTGGCGACTGACTTGAAGGCACATATTGTTCTGCAGTTACTGTAAGGAAGGAGCAGCGGGGGCCTCTCCCGTCCTAAAGCACTCCCAGGCGGCCAGTCTCAGTCGGCTCCGGCTGCAGGTCAATGTAGAATAACTGCAGTAGGTTGTGGAAGTTCACCTAAACATAGTTTATACCGTTGTCAGTGACAACTGGCTGCATTATTTTTGTATACGTAGTTCGGCGAGTTAAACACTGTAACATCCCTCTGTTATGGGGTGTTACCATAGCAACGCTTTAACCAGCTGGTTCAGATCAGCTGTCTTTTAACAGGTGAATGAGAGAAACGCGCTGCAGCCTGACAGTGGATGTTTGGCATAATACGTACATCCAGTTCAACGTAAAATAGTTCCTATATAAGCGGTAAAAGTGGATTAAACAACTCAGAACCGTGAATTAGACGGTTATAATGCACGACATGGAGTCTAGAACACCACGACGCGCAGCGTTGTTTAAAAATACTGGATAATTGTGTTAAATAATCGAGATCTCAATTTCAGTCAAAATAATCGTGTTCATAATTTTTGTCATAATCGAGCAGCCCTCGTTGCCAGTTCAGATGGAAGCTCAGACAGCACTGGAAACGTGGCCGTTTTTCCTCCCACTCTTCCAAAATGGTTTTTGTGTGTAAAGAGTTGCTCAAATTTTCGGGCTTCAGGGCTGATTGGGGATTGAACTGGTTACAGATGGATACTGATCTTTCACCAGTCACCATCTCAGGGGCTTCAAGCAAAATGTTCCAGAAGACAGGATTCGATCTGCTGGTATTAAAGCTCAGCTCTCAGTCTTCAGGCCACACTATTAATGTATTAATAGTATTAATGCTACATGACCTGACACACACACATTTGAATTCATTTGCTGTTTGTTAGTCTTGTGGTCGAGTGTTTTAGAGTTTATCGCGTTTTTAGTTTGCTACAAGATGTTGCTTCCTAGTGTGCAAAGATCTTCTGTGCAGCGTGGCTTTCATGCAACCATCTGGACAGATGTTAACAAACAGACTGCTCACACAGTACAGGAAGGTTTTTACCTTTTAAAGATATTTAATGAGGTATTTTGTGACTTATGCACATTTGGTCTTTGTTTTCTTGCAAAACAGTGGTTGCATCAAAAAAACAGAAAGTAACTGCAACACCTGCACATAACTTCAAGCAGAAGGTTTTCCCTCCTCTGCTGAAGGAGTATAAACTTTGATATATGTGCAGTAATATCATCATTTTAAATGTGTGTTACTAAATGAACCTCGCAGCACAAACACGCCATCAGTAAGTGTCATGTCTGCAACCCAGGGTTGAGCTTTCATTCCTGTATTTTTACTGCGGCGTTCCGTTTGGTCCTACGAGCTCGGGCCACAGTCCTGCAGGGTTTTGATGTTTCCCTTCTCCAACACATCTGATTCAGTTTCATGAGTCATTTTGGAGATTTTCATAGTTTTTTGGATCCATTTAATTTGAGTCTGGTGGGTCGGAGCAAGGAGAGAATAAACCTGCAGGAATGCAGTCCCTAACGGGGCTGAATCAGGTAACTTTAGGCAACTGGTGCAACAAACTGGTTAGCTTTCCTTCCTGCTGATGTCACTTTAACCTTTCGCTTTGGTCTGAGAGCACATTGGAGCCACCTGGGCTCTGAGGGAACATATTGATGGATTTCTTTAAATATCAAATATCAATATAATGCAGCAGCCATAATATTAAAACTTCATGTGTGTATTGGTCCTCCTCCTGCCACAACAGCAGCTCTGAACTGGTCTGTACTGGGCTTTGGATGCTTTTCATTTGGGGCACAGTTGTGCTGTGGGACTTTGATTTCTTTGAGCTGTTATTGAGCGGATGTATCATCTTTCTGATTGGCTGACATCTGCATGAATCCCAGGATCCCTGCTGTCCCATCAGAACATAGAAACCATACGATCAATGTTCTTCAGTTGAGCTGCGAGGGAGTCTAGAGCTTTACAGAAAGGCTTTGGACTGGTCATGATGGTGGAATGATCTGAGAACATGCTTGGCTCTTTTATACTCTGTTCATGCTAAACTTTAATGTAAGATTTGTCCAATAATGCAGAATAATAATGACCCTTTTTTGCATGTTAAACTCAGTCTCTCTTCATATCATTAAAACAACATTAAATGTTTGGTGCTGGGCCAGCTCTGGTTTTAAATGGGCAGCTGGGACTTATCGGCTCTTTAGCAGAAGTCTGAGTGGACGGTCTGAGTGCTCCACAAATGGAGATAAGAGCCTATAAGTCAGTGGAGTGGTTGTAATAGCTGCATAGTTTACATTACAGGAGCCGTATTTCTCTCTCTGTTTAGCTGGGTCTGCGTTAGGATTAGAACAGACATGTACAAGTCAGCTCAGATGTTTCCAGGAAACGTGTTGCTGCAGCGTGCAGCAGCGTGTTGAAACATGCAAACACAAGCAAGTCATCCTGAGCATCTTAACTCTCCAACACAGCCACAACTTTATCGACAAGCTTTCTTATCATTTCTACATGGAACAGAATAAAGAGTATATTCCACTTGTCACGGTATTGGGCTGCATTATGCGCTATGTGTGTGTGGTGACTTGTGGGCGTTCCTCCTGAACGCTGGCATACTTGCGTCATCAACTACGCTTGATTGTTGCCAGTATTGGAACGGATGCATCCGAGGTAAGTCAGTTCTAGTTAGCACTCTATGTACAGGAGTTCTTTCCTTACAGTGTCATGTAAACCAACTGCATGTTAACTGTGCCTGACCAGCACTCTGTGTCCTATGCAGTGTTGGGACGGAGGCGTCTGAGAATAAATGGCCGGTGCAGGCGAGACAGGCTGTTTCAGCACCTTTATTAAACACAAGGCAGAGTACTGTCACCACAGAGAGCTGAACCCGCCAGTACCAGGGCTGGCATGGTTACATACAGTCATTTTTCAGCCTCTTCTCACTGCTCCTCTTCTTGACAGCCAGCCATCCATGGAGGCTTCAGCCACCAATAGACGGATCAACTAAAGGTCCAGCTGCATCTCTCAGGTCCTGTTTCGGCTCTTCCTGTTTCATCAGGACATTTCAGGTCCTGTTCATCTGCTGATAGGGTTTTTTGTCCTGACTTTTGTTCTTTTGTCCTCCATTCGTCCCGTTTCCTCGAATGTTTAAGGAAACTGCACACCATGCTGAGATGTGTTTCTGGAAGCATGTAATCGTGAAACTGTGTCACGTTTGTTATTTAGATGCAACTGAAAATGTACTTATTTGCTGACATAACAATGGTTCAGTGTGAGGCACGTAGAAGCCTTTTACAGTCCTTGAAATTCCTTTTTTCAGTGTTAAGTTGATCAAAAACACATTTTTCTGAAGGCGTTTAGGACTGAACTAAAAGGTTTGGGCTTTTTGTTGTATTTTTTTTTAACTAGAAAAGCAGACAAAGCAAAAGTTTGAAAGACCGTAAGAAAACCTTGAACTGCTTCTCAAAGCAACAAAAAGCTTAAAAAAAATACAAGAAATTCAGGCTGCAACTTACGAAGACACGAGGATCGCATCAAAGCTTTTGCGCAGTTCTGATCATTTCGCAGATGGAAGTCACGATTACTTCCACAAAGTGGAATCAAAACTTTCTGGAAGATTTATTTCTTCATTTTAGAGGTTTTCAGACCAAATCCATGCAGAAAACAGGAGAAAAGCTGAGACAGTTATGAGGAGGTGGAGTGGGTGGAGCTAAAAGACAGAGCGTGATATTAGATTGAGCAGAAGGCTGGAGCCGCAGCCATGGCCCTTTTTTTAGAGTCCAGTGAGAATTGATTAGCTCCCCATCCACCCCAGTGAATATAGACACAGAGAAGACCGAGAGAGACCCACTGTAATGTGCATTAGTGCTTTTCCTTCTTTTTAATGCTCCTGGTAATGCCTCAAAAGAATAAATAAATAAATAATTTACAAAAGGAGGTTTCCAGATTATTCATCTGAAATTTATACCACAGCAGTGTTGGCTCTGCTGCTCCCTAAAAACCTGCCAAGACTTTGCAGTTTAACAGGATATATGTAGGCTGCAGGCTGCTCCTGGAATAAACAAGCTCACTGTGTTTAATGTCGTGTCTCTGAAGTCTCAGCTATTCATTTTCACTGAAGAATATCCATCATCAACGCAGAAAACGTTTCATATCTGCAGCCTGACTGTTGCAGACCAGAGAGGCACCGGTTCTCTGACTGGTCCTCCCAGTCCTGCTCCCAGCGAGGGCAGCCAACACACCAGGTACTCATGCTAATGGGATGTTTCCATTCACTTCATGTGGTTTTCATTAATTTGATAGTCAGCCTTCAGACGCTCACCCCTGCCTGGCTTAAGGAAAATAATAATAAAAAGTTTCATGTTGATTAATAAACCTTAACCAACGTTGATGTCACTAAACACTCGTGTGCCCTGAGAAATGATCAAATTTCATCTTATTGGTCTAAAAAGCAGCAAAGTGCTCATCAAAAGGGGCCCAGGTGAAAGATAATAAAATTCTGTTTTCTTGTCTTAATCTTCTCTCTCTTCAAGACACTTTGACAAGATGACTTTATATTAATGATATGGTCTTTAAAAACAATGGATCTATATGGATTTGTGGTGTGCCTCGGCTCAAAAGAGTAGTAGAGGTATTAATTGTAATGAAACCTTAGGAAAGTGCAGTGACTAGATGATAACTTAAAAGATTAAGGCAGTCAGAACATCTGGATTTACAGCTGTTGAGCTCTCACAGTGTTGTCAGAATGAGTTAAACCGCATCACGTTCTCATATCAAGGATATGTTCGTTTCTTCTTTCTCTCATCGTGAAGCTGAACAGAAATCCAGACTTTGACAGATGTATATCCTTTAAAATGAAATGATTAGTTCTGAACTGTGAACTTCATCCAGGATATGACACACACCTCCGCGTCAGCATCTTCATCCCTTCGTTCAAGTCACAGGAGCCAGTTTGCCATCCAGCTGGGTCCCAGGAGCGCCGCAGTCCTGGATGCTTTCAGAGTATCCCTGCTCATCACAGCTGACTCATGGATCCAACAGCCTATGATGTTCAGGACAATGACTCATTGATCTGAGTCAGGCTAGTTGGAGCAGGGATACGTTGAAGCTCTGCAGGACCGCGGCCATCGTGGGACTGAAGTGAAACGCCGTGCCGTGGAGGCTAGAAGGAAGTAGCTCTTTAGCTATTTATTAAATTTTCCCCCCATTTCTATTTTTGTCCTAAAACAGGAAACAAAATGATCCAACAGGAATGAAGTGTTTTATGTTGTTTTTCTTGTTGTGAGTTCATTCATGGTGCCATGAAGTCAGAAGTGGATTCAGAAAAGCGTTTTTAATTGGCTCTCCAGCAGGTGGAGATAAGTAGCGTCCTCCCATCATGCTGTGTGTGTTTGTGTGAGCGTGGCAGGCAGACATTTGAAGCAGGGAACAAAACGAAGGAGGGAGAACTCACCGAGTCTCCTGTCCTGTCTGTCCTGTGGAAATGCTAAGTTTAATGAGCTCTCCTTATTAGCACGTCTTTTCACTGAGCTCACCGTGACAACTCTGAAGCCAAACTTAGTTTCTCTCTGGATAAAATCTTGTGAAGCCTCGACTCTTAAATAAAAAAAAAAAAGATTATTTTGTGGCGGTGAGCTTCTGACTCCTCCTCCTCATCTCCTCTTCTTTCATCTGCGTCTTATTGTCTTCTTCCACCTGCAAGCCATGACTGCCTTCCCACATCCTCCTCTTCATCTTGTCCTTTCTTCCCAAAGATTAAGGTGAAGAGGATCACCGCGGAGAGGGAGGCATTTTGGTCTGTACACAATAGTGTCTGGAGAGAATGAGGAGTGGAAGATTGATGGGAGAGATGAAGGAGAGGAGAAAGGGCAACAGGGAAGAAAGCAGGTGAGGAGAGGAAGAGCCGAAGAGGATGTGAGGTGAAAGGACAGAAACTGAAGACAGGTGGGGGGATGGAATAATGAAAACCATAAAACATCTCCGCTCAGGCCACTAGTGTGCAATGCGACTGTGAGGACGGCTTTTCACAGCAGTCTGCTCCTCTTGTTAGAGATTTAAATGGAT
The DNA here is from genome assembly GCF_933228915.1 of Telmatherina bonti. NCBI lineage: Eukaryota > Metazoa > Chordata > Actinopteri > Atheriniformes > Telmatherinidae > Telmatherina > Telmatherina bonti. The sequence goes on from NC_136620.1 coordinate 9,589,278, forward strand.
TTTCCTTAAAGACGCGTAAATGTTGTGCAGAAAGCAAGTTTTAGTTCAAGGCGCCAAACTTACAAAATGCAGCTTTCATGGTGATTCTTCATAAAAGCATTGCTAAGAAATAAACCATAACGCTCCGGTTGGCTTTTATATCGCTTATTATGCTGCAAGAAAAGAGTCATTTTTCCTTCAGGAGCTTTCTTACTCTGCAAGGTCTCTGCCCACACCCCTCTCAGCCAATCCCTGCAGGTGTTGGACATGTGGACAGTGCATGCATGGAAAGAGTTTAAAGTAGATAAAGTTACTGGAGTCGGACCACCGCCTAAACGAACTTCACCTGCAGGCGTAAACCTATGATATGCACGCCATCCGTCTGCCACTGGCTCAGGTTAAAGTTTACCTCAGCATCACTGTGGTTTATTTATTCACATAAAGACTCATGTATATGACAATAATGTTCATTTCCTAAACACATTAAAGCAGAAATCATGCAAAATGTATCTGCAGACTTAACACGTTAAGACCCAAGCCGTGAACAAATGGAGACAAAAGTCAGATGTCTTCAATATGAGATCTTTATTTGGCCCTTTAACAACACGGAAAAAGAAAAATAAACATGTTTTTAAAGATATTTACTATTTTTTTTTACAATGCTTTGTCAAAATTATTGTAATGTAATCCTCTGCTTCCTGGCAGACAAATTTTTTTTTATCATGAAGTGATACAAAATATCTCAGAAACTACAAGTATCAAAGATTTCACGCTGACTTCAGTTAAAACGGAAAATCTTGTGATCATAAATAAAGTTATGACAAGCATAAAGTTTTCTATAAAGTGGAGTTAACAAGCACATAAATATTAAATACTATCAGATGATGTTTGTTAGTATAAAGTGAGGAAGATAAAAGGCAAATTATGAGCCAAACAACAATATGACTAAAAAAGATAAGTATGTTGTTTTGTTTAATGATTCATTTCTACGTGAACAAAGGGGTTAACAGGCTTTTCTCCTCCTGCTTACTGTTGGAGTGACACTTGTGGTTACCTTGGTAACAGCAAGAGCACTTTAATCTTGCAGCAAACACACCTTCAGCAGCTTGTTTTTCCAGAACAACAGAGCAGCATCTTGTGCAGAAAAATAACAAACATCCTCCTTTAATTTCAAGATTTTACACGTTAGGACCTGCAAATAAAACTTTTTTCAAGTCTAAAATATCCAATTCTACCAATTTACAATACAATACAATGTAACAGCTGAACAAAGTGCTGTAAATAATAAAAAGTATAAAAACAGTACGAATGATGAACAAGGTTGAAAGAAAAACAGACAAACAAACATAAAGAGGCAAAAGTGAAAAGGGCCAAAACATAATAATATAGATAAATGCAACGTCAGGTTGCAGATAGTTAAAGGTAAATATTCAGACATTCTCATCATTATTCAAAAAAAAAAAGAGCAGAGGCAGTGTGTGTCCAACCCCAGACTGTATATAAAGAGATGGGCGGAGCCTCCGTGACGTCACCTGTAGGTTTCTGAAAAGCTCGGTGGGCGGTTCCTACCGTCGCCATCTTGGCAGCATCATGCGCATCGTCTCACCCAGAAAATACAAATATGGGCAAAGAGGTGGAGCTGAGAGGGGGGGCTGTGAGCGTCATGGTGGATGATCGACATCGAGCAAACTCCGAGCTTTCTGTAGCTAAGAGCTAACCGAGCTAACCTGGAGATAACAGGAGCTAACCAGCTAACAGACGTAAGCGGGCTAAAGCTAAGTCACGTTGTTAACCGCCTAAAAACCGCGGTTGTTCTACGTTCTTCTTACTTGGAGTTGGAGATCGGGTACCTGTCAATCAAAAGGACACACCCCTAAATATGCCGATTAAATTACTTTTAAATGGGCGAGTTAGAAAAAAATTCACTTCCCCCACAGTTGTCATTAAGATATACCTGACCTATTAAACCAGGCTGTAGACATGTTTATTTCTGCTGTGAAGTTGGTCTTTTTAACATGGGAGTCTATGGGGATTTCCTCTGTTTTGCAGCCCCTAGTGGATGAAGGAGGAACTGCAGTTCATAGGCTTCACTTTTTACAGCCAGAGCTTACTGCTTGGTCCAACCTCATGATTCAACACCTCCTAAACCACATTAGTAATAAGTTGAGTTAATTATTCCACTTTATTGTCGTGTGTGAATCCCAGTCCCGTTGCAGGAAGGTGTTGCTGCCACCTTTAGCTGTCAGGCAGACGGACTCACACTTTACTCCAGAATATTTTGGTGTCCAGAACCGTTCTTGGTTTCCCTTAATGACTGCAAGGCGCCTTCAGAGCAGATCAGGTGTATTTGTTAGACGCCCTGCCTGCTTTTTACCTTAGATTCTCATGAACAGATGAAGGATCTGCTGATTTATGACTCTTTGTTTTTTGGTTTACTTGTTGTTTAGTAATGACAACGTGTGAAATGTAATGTTGCTCTTCAGTCTTGAGACGCTGGCCTTTTCTTTCTGTCTCTGAAGCAACAGATGTCTGATAAAATACCAGTGGATAAAGTTGCACTGATTGGATTCCTTCCCTGACTCATGTTATGTTGACAAATCTTACAGAAATAATACTTATGTGCTCCATCAGCAAAGCACCATGAATAGTTATCTCTACAGAGTTGTAACAGGGTTTTTAAACAAAATGAGTGTTTGTGTGAGGAGTGCAAAGAGAACTAATAATTTTATGTTATATGCATCAAACAGGTGTAGTAAATATGGATCAGAGCAAGCTGCTGTGTTTGGATTGAAATATAAACCAAAGCCAGAGAAATATGAAGTTTTTGATCCTTTTTGTAAGTTAACCTGAATGTTGTAAAAACAGCAACCATGAGAAGCTTTCCAGTCTCTCTTCAGTCTGCTTTCCTGACGTTTGGACCCATAGATCCATGTTCTCATTTCTTCGTGTGATCGGGACTAGCAGAACTACTGAGTGGACTTTTCAAGTGTGAACAAACCTTTAATCTCAGAGCTTCTCTGTCTGCTCTCATCGCAAACAGTGAAAATGTCCTCAGTCGAAGATTTGTTCTGTACTGCAGCTGACAGTCAGAGCTCATTTCCCACATTTCTGCATCCCACATCCTTCATCCCAAGTCCTTCATCCCTCACCCTTCATCCCTCATCCTTCATTCTTCTTCCCCCTTCCATTGTCCCACATTCTGCATCCCACATCCCTCATCCCTCACCCTTCATCCCTCATCCTTCATTCTTCTTCCCCTTCCATTGTCCCACATTCTGCATCCCACATCCCTCATTCCACCTTCTACATCCCTGCATCTGTTATTCCTCAACCCTCATCCCAACTACTTTATCCCACATCCCACATTCTGCATCCTTCATTCCACACTCCCATTCTACATCCCTCATCCCCGCATCCCACATCTCATCCTGTAGTTTCCTGTGTAACCAAGGTAACAGATGCCTTTTAATGCTGAGGAAGTATGTAGAGAATCAGTGATTCAGGAAAAGGGAAAAGTGATCAGCTTAACGCTGAGCAGAACGGAGGGTGATCTGGGGGAAAGTGGGAGCAATAAGATAGACTGAGAAGAGGCGAAGAAGCTAAAGAAAGAGGAGGAAGAGTCTGTAAAGGTCACCCAGAGAGAGACAGGGCGGTGAGGGAGGTCAAACACGAGCCCTGACATCTTTTTCTAATCGCTGCCATCACACATATAAGGAGGAAGCGTCTTTGTCCGTCTCACTGATTACATGCTTTCATTTCATCTTCCAGCTCATGAGTAGTACATCACTTCACTGTGTTACTGGCTGGAGCTCCCTGTTCAGGATGAAGCATGAGACACGTGCCGTACTGAAGATCTTCACACACTAGGAAGCATCAAACCCAGCGTGCAGCGCACCAAAGTGACGGGGAGAAAATCAATTAAACGACTGCATCAGACATTTCCAATTCAAAGCCCAAGCAATTAATCAGCTATCTAACAAAAACATGAGAGCAGCCCCGTCCATTTTAGAGCTTCTGTTCAGTTCTCCTCCCGAAGCGAACCACAGAAACAAGGTGCCACATGAAAGCAGAGATGGTTGTCTCATCAATGTGGGACAGAAAGTCTGGAAACCAGTGGGCAAAGAGTTCAGGTCAAAGGCTTAAAAAAAACCAAAGCTGATGTGTCTCCTTTCACTTCGCCTTTGTTTGACATGAAACATGAAGATCCTGCTGGTTTCCATGGAGATGAAGGATGTTTTCTAGTGACGTATTCTCTCTTCCTATCTTAAGCTACTTTCAGCTTCACATCTTTCTGGACCCTCACGGTGTTTCGAAGCTGAATGTGGGTCTTTCTCTGGATTCTCCTGACTCTGATCATTGAAGGAGGCTTCCTCCATCATCATCATCATCATCATCATCATCATTATCATCATCATTATCATTGGCTAATAACTTCCTGGGATATTTACCTGTGTAACCGCTCTATTAAAACACCTGGAAAACTGCTCAGGTCCATTTGTTTAGCTTCTAGTTTTGCACAGTTCTTCATTCCTCGCTGAGTTTGGCTGCTGTTCGCTTACGGTGGTGTGGTTTAGTTTTAGGATGTTTACACACTCTGTTCCTGGTGAATTACTGTAACACACATCTAGATTGTGATTCTGCTGTAGTAATCTCACATGTCTTTGCTTTCTTTCTAGACCCAGATCTTACTTACAGCCCTGTTGTAGTTGTGAAGATGTACAGTTGTGCTCATATTTATTCATACCCTTTCATTAGAGTGGAACTATTATGTGCATTTCAGGCTAATTTATTTTTATTTCTGAGACCAGAAGGGCTGGGATTGATGGAGTTATTGTCACAAATGGCTTTATTTACGTCAGACCGACCCTCTCCGTAGGCTGTCAGATCAGCCTGCGGGCAAAACGAGTGGATTGAGACTCTTCCGCATTAAGCCCCGCCTCCCGCCACTGCACTACATCGGGAGCGCGCACCGCACCTGCTTTCTCCGTCATTGTAACATCTCATAAACAGAAGGATTAGGCTCGTATGAAATCAATAACAAAAACAAAATACAATGTCAACACATAGCATACAGCCCTACATGTTGGAACCTGAATCAGAGCCTGAAAACGAAGTGGAAAACAGCAACCCACAGCAACGAATGCAGCAGGATGTCTCTCTTTGGTAAACTCACCAGCCATCGTTGGAAATAACTTTATCCCACGTTTTCCACCCGCCTGATGCATTTGTACATGCCCTTGTTAACCAGTAGAAGGTAACCAATCACCGAACCTTATCCCCCGGGACGTCTCAAGGATTTCCACGTAGAAAAAACTCTCTAAAACAACGAGTTTTTCGTCGCCATGGAAACCGAACGGAGAGAGTGCTGGAACTCAAACTCAAACTCAGATATGCGTTTAGGTGATAAAAAACAGTGTCGTTCACATGTCTGATGAGGATTCAACGCTGTAACACTGTAGAAAGCTCAGAAAACTCCAGATACCATCATAGCACCCCTTTAAAGAAAGAAAAAAAACAGCTGCCTGTAAAATAAGCTGAAATTGACTAAAGTAATAATAAATAAAAGGTTTTATGAAAATCATGACATTATTTTCTAATTCTGGTTCAATGGAAATATTTTTTTAAAAAAGCAAACAAATAAGATAATTTATTACATATTCCATCAGTCATAAAGTAATATTTAGTTGAACAATCCTTTAATGTTTCCGCTCCAGTCAGGTGTTTTCTGTTCCTCTCAGTCAGACTTCTGCACCTGTTGACAGGTATTTTGTCCCACTGTTCAACAGAAAAGTCTCTCATTTGTCCAGGACCAATTTGTTTGTTTGTTTGTTTTTTCTTTCTTCAACTCAATTAAATGAAAAAACAGAATTATATTTTTGCATTTTTTTAGTTATTGTTCCTTTTTTAAGTCTCCAGTTATTTGAGTGACTGTTGTAAATTCAGCCTTTTCTTTAATGAAAGGGGATGAAGACATATGAGCAGAACTGTACTTGATTTATTTTATGCATATCCTTTCAGACAGGAGGCAGAAAAAATAGACTTCATCAATAAGACGTAAAACTGCAGCACTATTTCTCAGCATGTTTGTTCTCGTGCAGCGTGAGCAGTCACTGACTGGTTCGGCTTCTTATTGAAGCGCCCAACCCTCTAAAACTACAGAATTTACTTTAACACCAAGGTTTATTGTTTTATTTTATTCACTCCACACATGTATTGCAAAGTATTTCTTCTGGAGTTATGGCAGGCTGTATTTTACTGTACCAGCTTTACAGCTTTTATACGGTGTTATTGTCTCATTCTGTCAGTGTCAAAGTCTTAAAACTGATGCATCTCAATGGTGAGAAGAGATTTATGATTGTGGAACGTTATAAACATTTACTGCAAGTTCTCCGTCAACCCCTCATCACCATTTAATACTGAGCTGCTGAGTGACCCAGAAACATCCCTGGCTTCATGTCATCACTGCATCCATCCTGGTAGCAACAGCTGTCTGTAACATGTGATGCAGGTTTATAGCTGGTAAAAATATTCAGTCCCTGCTTTATAAAACACATGCATGGAAATGAGGGACAGAAAACGTACCACCAAACCAAACGCCTCTGTAAATACTGGACAATATGAAATAGCATACAGTGTTTTAGCTTTATCTGCAGTTTTGTTATTTCAAAGTTTTACATTTTTGTTTACATTGTCTTAACCCCAAAAGTTATATCTTGCAGAATGAGGAGGGGTATAAATCACAACTTTTACATGTTTACAGATGTCACAAATGATACGACGTATTCTCTGTTTGGTTCAGCAACCATCAGTCAGCATGTTGCTAACAGGACAGCGTGACCCTTTCCTTAATTATCACAAATAAAGAACACGACAGAAACAAAGGAGGCGAAAAGGAGACATGCAGCAGTTTGTGTTCTGGCTCCTTGATGCTGTATTCACTGTATTTATAGACATGATGTTGTGGCAGCTTCATAGTTTGAGCCGAGTTGCACATGAAATGAGAATCTTATGAACCAATCAACAGATTTCAGGGTCCTCAGGTCCCCCTGGCCCTGCATGTTTTATAGGCAACCCTACCTTAACTCACCTGAATGAAATAAAGGTTCATTAAAAGGCTGAGAAGAACTTGATGAGGAAGTTCAGTAGTCTGACTTTGTGCTTTGGGGGAGGAAAGTGTCTAAAAGAGAGGTGTCCAGCTCCGGTCCTCGAGGGCCAGAATCCTGCAGGTTTTCTATGTATCCCTGCTCAGACACACCTGATTCAAATTAATTAGTAGTAGAGCTTAATCAGTTGTGCACGTCATTGGCAGTTTGATCCATTTAGTGGAAGCTAGATGTGTTGGAACAGGAATACATGGGAAACCTGCAGGACAGCGGCCCTCGAGGACCGACCTTGGACACCCCTGGTCTAAAACATGCAGGGCAGGGGGCCTGAGGACTGGACATGAGAAACACTGGGTTAGGATCCTCAGATCCAACCAGTTGGTTGGATCAGATAATTCTCCACCAAACACATTTAAATGACAAAATAAAACAGGGCTTGTAACTATCTAACTAACTGACTAACTAGTCTAACTTTATGAGACACTACACATTGATATAGCTGCATTTTCATCATCAAATTTGGTTTCATGACATTTATGTGCACATTTTTTTACTTTGTACAATGACAATTCACCACAACAGCCACTTTACTGTATTCCAGTTAAAACAAAACCACATTAGACCAGTTTATGATAACCATTGTAATCCAAGCCGCTTCATAAACAATAATATCCTAATAAGAACAAATGGAAACTTCTCCACGTGTTCATTCTTTAGCCCGTCTTACAAATGATTAATGTGTTGGTGATTTATCTGTATTTTTTTTGTTGGGTTTCTGCAGTTTATTGTTGAGCTTTGGATAAATATATATTGATGTAAACTGATGAATTGTGGCGTAGCTGACAAACACATTACAGCAAGACATACAGTCGGCGCGTTTCACCGTCTCTACATGACTTTCCTGCAGCTGCTTTGCTACTCAACAAGAAACCGAGCTTATGTGAGCATACAACCCTAAGACATGAGTCAAAGTCCCACAACTTCTTCCTGCAAGTCTCCTACTTGCTAATAAGGCTGCTCTTTTCTAAAGTTTGTCTGTGGTGTCACGTAATACTCTGCAGTGTGACACAGCACGGACACCGAGGTACACCTTGTGCATACCTTATAGACTCTGACGTTATAGCAGCGTTTGGCACCTTGGTAATGAGAACGGGTTGATGCAATTCCCGCTTTCAAAGTGCTGCTGTTCTGTACGGAGAGGAAGTTGACATGTGACTGACAAATGCAGCAGCGATGCGACTGAGGCCGACTGACACGGACATGAAAGCTTCGTGTGGAAAGGGTTAACTGGCAGAGTGTGTATTGTGTTGACTGATGAAGTAACACCCAAAGCATGAATAATGCAGAGGTCTGTGGAAGTGTGAAAGAGCGAGCGAGCAGAAGAGAGGGATGGTGGAATGGAGGGATGCGTGGATAATTGGGTGAAAGGAGAGCAGAGAGAAGAGCGAGTGAAATCCACTTAGGGGTTTAATGCCGACTTCAGGGAACGAGAGAGTAAAACACACAAACGAAACAGAGAGCTTGACACAATTTACAGAACCTCCCTCTTGTTTCATGTCAGCCCTCTTTTATTCTCTCCTGTTCTGTCCTTTCCCTCCTCCTGCCCCTCCATCCTCATCCTCCATCCCCGCCGTTGCCATCTCTGAGGGCTGACGAAGCTGGCGAGCTTTCTGAAGACTCTGTATGTTTCTGAAGCTTGTTTTTTGGGCACGCCTTCTGTTTAGAAACAAACTCCGACACACTGCCTCCTGTTAACACCTCCTCACTTCCACTGCCACTTCCTTCACACGAATCTCCCTAATTAACCAAATGTTCGCATTATCCCAGGCTTTTTATAGCTTCTTTCAACTGCAAACACAAATGTGCTTGTGATATGTTTTTGTTTGTTAAAAAGTAAAAAAAAAAAATTTTTTGTGGTGCCATTTCTCGTTTATATGACTATGATTACTGATATCATCACTAATCGATTTACCAGACAAAGTTAATAAATGGTGAATCATTTACATGAATTCCAGTGAAGGCAGAAAGAACCAAAAACGTTAGCTTGATAGCATGCAAGCACCCAGATACAGTGTTTTTGTCACTAATAGGGCTCTTTCTTTTGTTTTTTTTCTTCTTTTTCTGATTTCTTTTGTGATAACTATAACACTAAGAAATTACAGCTGCTGTGCTTTGTGGCTGGAGCTCCCACTGTGTGGGAGTAAGCTAGTTAGCTATAGGCACTGGGGGGTGGAAGGGCTAAAATAAGAGAAGCTAGCATAAATTTATTATGAGAACTAGAGAGAGAAAAGATATTTCTGTTCTTTTTCTGTCTTGCTTCTCTGCACTCACAAAGCCAAATGAAATTATTCCAAGATGTTTTAAAAGTTAAATTATTTACTGAATTCTGATAGTATTTAAATGTATGTTAGCTAATTTCCTCAAAGTTGTGTGCCTGGTTGTCAAATTTCTTGTTTAATTTTTTTAAATGTTTTACTACACACACCTTCATCCAATTAATATACACTTCATTAAACAGTTGTATGTATGCAATACGACAGTCTTCAGTTACTGGTTTGTGCAGAAACACACTTATTTAAAGGCAAAGTATGTAAGATTTCAAGGCGATTCTTTCCACCACCAGGTGGTAAACACCAGGTCGTGAGCAAAACCACAAAACTGCTACCTCCACAAACCACCACAGGTTGGCAGTAATGAGCAAAACTCACCCCTCACCCTCCTCCTTGCCAGCTCCAACGAGGGCAGGAATCGCTTGTGAGCTGTAGCTCAGAGCCGCTCTGCAATAAATGGGCTTATACTCCCCCTACTGGTGGAAACAAAGTACTTTTTTTTTTTTTACTGGTCAGAAAACATTCAAGAAGGGTCTTTGTCATTAATTAAACTTGTAATTTAATAACGCATCAAATATGAACAGACTGGAACCTACATGTTTAAAAAAAACTATCTAATTATAATTGTAGTTGTTTTTTTAGTTAATTTATTTTGAAAATATTGAAAATTTTACATACTCTACCTTTAAGAAATCACAAACTTTCAAGACTAAATCCAAGGCGACTTACATGTGACAAGTGATCAATTACCTATAGTAATTAACCCAACACGCATGCCTAGTGGGTTGGAAGAGTATCTGGGGAGAACCCACGCATACACTAGGAGATCATGCAAACTCCACACAGAAAGACCACCAGCTGAGGCTCGAACCAGCAACTTTCTTGCATAATCAGTCTCAGTAACTGCATGTATCAAATGTGGCATGCACCTTGTGAAACTACAGCTTTTTACCATTGCAAACATATGAAAAAGGGTTGATTTGTTTGAGTTTTCTCATCTGTTGTTGGACTCCACAGAAGCCCAGCTGAAGATAGATGCTGATGTCTGTACGTGTGCATTATATTTTTGTGTGTGTGTGTGTGTGTGTGTGTCCAGGTTCAGGTCCATAAAGGACATCTGCTGGGGGGTCAGCCATCCTAATCTCTTCTGCACAGTGTACACACTTGGTTGAATTCTCTGTGGTTAGCTTGCCTTCATCTCAAGAGGTTGTTAAGATGTCGAAGTGAAAAATGAAGGGTACAGAGAGGAGTTATAAGTGTGTGTAGAGTACATCAACCTAATTAGAACTCCTTGTCGATTGATTGAGATTCTATGCATTTACATGGGAGTTTCTTTAATTATGAATAAAAGTTAATTCCGCTTTAAACTGATAAAAACGACCATGTAAACACTTAAATTAAACTTAATCCCGATGTAAGTGGCAGGTTTATTCTCATTTTAATCCCGATCTATTTAATTCCTCTGTCATGTAAACCTTCATTCCGCTCTAAGTTAATTCCGGTCGTTCTGAGCATGCTCGTTACCTTGTCCTGTCCCGATGACGCGCGTTGTTTTACCTCCCGTGTTCGGTGGTCTGTCTTTCTTCTCCTTCTCAGTTGCTGCAGAAAGTGAAGTAGTATGCTGGTGATGAGCTGCTACTTCACATTTATAATAAAAATAGCGGCGAAACTGGTTCTTATTATGTAGTTTTTACAAGTTACGACTGAAAAGACGAGAAGCAGGGAGCCAACTTCGTTTATTTCTGATATACGTCATACGTCACGTGCACCCTCTGTCCAATCAGAACCCTTCCCAACCCGCCGCTCTAAAGAGGAATTAAGTGAAGACGTGTTTCATTTAAACCTTCATTTGGAATTATTATTTTCATGTAAACTTGTAAGAGAATTAAGTTAATTCCGAACTATTAATTCCGAATTAAAAACACCACATAACCTTACCCATTGTAGTTTCTAAGGTCTTTATCTCTGACTGTTTACATGAGGTCCATTACATCTAGACCCATATTTAAAACTTAAAGCTTAAAATCTTTTAGGTTTTATTGTTGTCTCAAGTCTAGCATCACGTCCCATAAATGCTTATATTTGTCAATATAACTGTATTACATGCTTTTTTTCTCTGGCGTTTAGCGCATGCAGCCAAACAGAGCTATATAGATAAAATTGTCACTGCTATGAGCAAAGCTGTGAGACTGACAACTTCTGATCCCTGAGGTAGACCAATGTTAGAAAAGGTGAAACACATTTAAACGGAACGCATTTCCCTCAGTTAGAAGTCTGCTGCTCTGATAATTTGCATACTGCTAAAACGGTGTTGCTTTGACACATATTGGCTCTGGTTGCTAGGATACCATTTTAATTGGTTGTGAATGTGAAGCTTCGCCATGGCGGTGGGGTTTTTCAAAGGTAGCAGGCCAGCCGGGGAGCCGCGCTTGTGCTTCGCAGCACATCAAACCTCCGTCCTCCCAGCAGATAGAAACCTGCGCTTGTGAGACAATGTCGGCTCTGAGGAAAGACTGCTAAAGTAAAATACGGTGTGAAACTGGATGAAGAAAAGGAAATTTCTTCAGGGAGACGGCTCAGACTCGCTGCACTACAAACAACTTTTATTGGTTGCCATGGCAATGAAGATCAAACCAATAGAAAGTAATAAAAATTTCCAAAAATAATCAGCACAGGAAAGTCTCTGTGGAGTTCACCTTTGTAGGCTGAGAGATGTGCGTTTCAAGACCGGCTGAAAGGAAGTGCAGAAGCAGCAAAGTGCTCACAGCTAACATGATGGAAGCTACGAGCCGTGCACGCCTGTCTCCTCCCCGCTCCTTTTCTCTCTTCTCTCAGAACTGCTGCATGACAGGAAGGGAAAAGGCGAGCTTTCTGTCCTTCCCAGCTGGGTATGACCCACTTTGACGTGTTGAAGCCATCGGCGTGGTCAGACACACTCCTCCTAGCAGCAAACTAGATTTCATGGATTTCACATCAGATCAAAACTCCTCATCATTTATTTTTTTGTGTAAGACCAAACCTTGTACTGAAAGTGTAGAATCATGCACACCGCTCAGACGTTGACATATGGACATATTTCCCACAAAGCACTGTCAGAATAGTTGTGTTCGGGTTTTATTTTTTTTGTAATTCCTGCACATTTTTGTGTTTTAAAAAGCCAGTTTTGTTGGAGTTTTTACCTTTTCTCCTGACAGACTTTATGTTACGTAGTTGCATCGCTTGATTTTTCCGTTGTGCTGCATGGAAACCTGACTGGAGGTCAATTCCTTCCTGAGAGCTTTTACTCGATTTGTCTCTTTCAAGACTCGTCGAGCTTCTTCACACTGAGCTGAAGGTTATATGAAACGATCAGTGGGTCGATACCAACACTTTCAGCCTCCCTGCCAGCTGTCTGTCTGAGGGATGGTCAGCTTTCAGCATCTTCTTTATCCTGACGTACTGGAGAGGGGAAGGACTGTCGTTACAACACTTACTCTAACTGGTAGCGATGCAGTCCAGAAAGGCTTTTTATATACAGACTGAGTTTTAATGAAGTTAGTCGAATGATTAAATGCAAGTTGCTTTAGATAAAAATAAGAGACAGTGTGGTAGATAACAACTCTCAGACCATATGAGATGAAATAGGCTTTCGTTCCTTGCAGAGGAAAGGTGTACCCTGCTATTTGACTACATTGTACTAAATAGTTCCTAACACTCTATAGGAAAAACATATTTTGCATTTTCTGTTTATTTATTGCTGCATGTTTTAAACAGCAACCTCCGGTGAGTGTCTTGATTTGTCTTGGGAGGAAAGTCTAAACATGATCAACTGTTTTAATAGAGATGCATTTGCAGCAGTCTGGCAGTCCACTCGGTGTGCAAACCAGAGATTCTTCCACTGATGTGTGGACAAGCTGCTTGCCTCGATTGTACTGATGAGTAGAGGGTAGAGGATGTGTTGTTACAACTCTGGTTTGGCTCGGGAAAATGGGTTGGGGAAAACTTAACCTGAAAATACAAAGAAACAAAAAGGCATTTATTCCTCATATTCACACAGGAAACACTGCAGTAGCATCAGACAACACTTAGTACTTTTTACTAATCAATTTTACGCTTAACACCATTCACAAGAACAACAAAATTCAGACTGCAAATCTGCTCACATGAGGTTTTTCAATACCTTAGTGGACCGATCGCAGACGGTGATGCACAGCCAGTCCCATGCAGGGGGGTCCAGACCACCAGCCAATCACCTGCTGACAACTAACAAGGCTGTCACATGCAGTTCACAGATATTCTGCAGTTTCCTAAAGAAGCTTTAGAAGGGAAAATGTAAAATCTCTGTCAATGCTGTCGATGAAAACAAGAGGAGAGGAAAATTTGTGCTTCTCAGCCTGAAAGATGTACGTGGGACAAATTTGGACATTCCTACATGATGATGATCACAAGGCTGACATGTTGCTGCTGCAAGGAAAAGATGAAGGTTGATGAGTTGTAATGTCAGTCTGCTTGTCAGGGTCTGAGGAATACCAGAAAGTTTAATCCTAACAGAACGAGCACGAACACTGAACGGAGAAACACGACAGTATGATCTGACCATGCTGGACCCAACGAAAAACCTCCCAACCAGCAGGCATCCAGACCCTGTCGCTTCCTGGAATCCCCCCTCCAAGACCAGAAGAGGGGGACCCAGGCACCGAATGCTGAGACACCCGGTCGACTTTTCATCCAGTGAACTGGGGCTGGACTGGGAACCAGAGCTGGAGGAGAACATGAACCAGTCTGTCTTCCTGGGAACCAAGCCCTCCTTTAAAACAGCAGCACCTTGGTCCACATCTCAGGCGTGGCCGCCCACTCCGTCCTGCATTTGGGTCCACATCCTCGCCATTATGTCACACTTCTGACCTTAAAGATGAACAACAAACTTTCTGACCATGAAACTTCCTGACTGGTTTGACGGCACGGTGACATTTATTATGCACATTTCTGGAGCTGTTGATGGCTCGCCAGCAGCGTCCTGAGGCTCAGAAACCGCCGTTCAGACCTTTTTCCTCTGGGACGCCGCGTGATGTTTCAGATGAGTTGTGCTTTACGCACCAAGCTGATATCAAGAAACGGTCATTTTGGACATGCATTGTGGCAATTCAGCAAAGACATGCAAGAAGACTTGGAGGAAGAGAGGAAAATAAAGAGAGGAAGGGACAGAGAAAGAAAAAAGGCTGGAAAGAGCCCACAAGTAGGATGCAAGATGGAGAGACGTAAAGCTCCGGCAAGAAAGCCAATAACTTACAGGAACTGGAAGCTTTTTGCAGAGAAGAATAGGAAGCTTTCCCTATGGAATCAGATTTGTTTCAGAATCTACAAGCAAAACGTTTAAAAACTCAAACAAAAAAACAACATTAAACCCAAAACTTTCTAAAACTAAAGTAAAATAAATTATCTTAAAATCAAAAATTATCATTCATGAAAATGATTAGGCTTTTATTTAGTTCAATTGAGTAGTTTTGTTTGCAGTTTCCTCTTCCTCTTTTTCTCTTCTCTCTATTTGGTTGCGCTTCACAGTCTTTGGTTTTGATTCTTGATTGTTTGGTTTTATTTCTGACACAAACCTTTCATGGGCGGGCTCTTTCAGGGACGCATTCCGATTGGCCGGTGAGGTTTGGAGTGACACAGCTTTGTTGTTTTTTGATTGAATTTTAAAACATTTTGCGAGGAGATTCTGAAACAAATCTGATTCCATATTTACCACAAAGTGCCTCATCCAAAATTACTTTGATCCGTCATTAATGAGGGAGACACGTAATATGAAGAACCAGAGTGTGTAAACGTTTGATCAGGATCATTTGGGTATTTTGAAGAAGAGCAAACACATTAGGCTGGTAATAGATAATGATACTTCACAAACCACTAACCATGAGCAGAACAAAAGTTTTTCATATTCTCTAAAAAAAAATCATCACAAGAGGATGTAAACTTATGAGCACAACTATATTTGGATACCAGAGTACCAGCTCTGCCAGTGTAGCTCACACTGGCATCCTTTGCTTCTAAGAGGTGATGCGCTAGCCTCCGCTTGGCTTTTCTGTTTGCACCTTTTCGATAGGCTAACAAGTCCAACTCTTGAAAGACGCAGATCCGTGCTTCGGCAGCTGCTGTTTTTCCTTCTGACTACCTTTCCTTTCAGCAAGCTCCCTGTCTGTGGCCTCTTCGGCTTTGCAAGACGACAGGTTTTCTGCTCGGCTTTCCATGCTAATGTTGATTTTTGATAGTTTCATGTCTTTCTTACAGACGTCTTTGTAGTGTAGACAAGGTCGTCCTGCCCAACATGTGCTCTCTGCTAGCTCTCCCTACAGTAGGTCTTTGGGAATGTGGACTGGCTACATTCACTTGACTTGGCCAAGCCATCCAATGGACCGCTCACTAAGGGTGGAATGTACACTATTTGTGTCATCACATTTCAGGGCCTCTGTGTCGTGTACCTTGTCCTGCCTGGAAGCTGTTGACTTTAAACCATCATTTATCTAAATACCATTCATGTATTTAGATATTTGATGGTTTAAACCACACAGAAAGCTCAGATGACCGAGTCGATAGCCCATGTTCCCATGGTAACACTAGTGCTAACAGTGGTATCTGAGATGGTGCACAGTCGCCTACTAGAAGCATAGCAGAACCTCAGCTGTACAGCTCCATCAGCTGTAATGGTAGACAACTAAAATATATCCCTCAGATGTGTGTTGAACTGACCCAACTGAAGGCATGGGGGCTTTTTTCCGATTAAATTTGACATTTAATTTGATCTAAAGACACAGAAAAGGATTTATATGCAGTTGTATCTGTTAAACCTTCAGATTCTGTCATTATTGTTGTTTTTAGCAGCAGATTTTCTTTTTTTCTTTATTAGCTTTGCTTGCTACATTTTCCACATCAGTACATGCCGCTAGTGTTGTACGCACTCCCACTGTGACACAAAGAATCGAGGACACCATGTTCTCAGCTGTCTTTTATGATCCTCATCAGAGCAGGTAAACTCCCTGAACGACACATATTGCCTTTTTAGATTGTCTTTAAATGTAGTTTAAACAAAGATAACACAAATTATTAACCACTAAACGTCAGCAGGTTTAAATACTTTATAATTAAACTGTCGATGAGCAACGTTGCCTTGGTGTGGAAGCTGGAGAGTATCTAACAGGCAACAGGTATGTTGTTAGCTTTTTACAAACATATCATCAGCTGGCAACACTTAACAATAATGGTACAAATCATAAACTTAGGTAAAATGTAACTCATGATGGACTAATGCGTTTTTATTAATGAAGACTTTATCAGGAATTCCTGTTGTTCATCATAAAGTAATGATCTATCTCAATGTTGATTCGTGTGTTTACTTGTTCCTTTATTGATCATCAACTAATGAACATTAGTTCACTGTTAATTCATCAATTTGATGACATATTTGTCAGTTTAAATATAAATATATCATTTAATTTCCTACTACTGATTTTCTTTTCATTTTTATTTATGCAAGACTCACTCAAAGAAGTTTATTTGTGTGAACACGGATATAAAAACACTTTGGGTGACCATTAATAAAGGTTGATTGTAGGTTTATTTATTTGTTTTTTGTTTTGTTCTTTCTAAAGCAGCAATATATTTGATATAAAGCATTTCCATACATACCATTGTCTTATCTTAAATGTACTGCATTAATGAAGTGATTTTATTTGCGTCTGAAGTTTATTCTTTATTCTGTATTCTTTATCCTGATTCCTGCGCAGGTGATAAAATGAGTTAGTTGTGTCCGAGTCTGTTGTTGGGACTGTGAGCTAGTCTGTTGTTGGTTCCACGTCGATGTTTTTACATCCAAACTGCATCCATGCAACAGAAATCTCCGCTCCTTTATGAACAAGCTCATCAGTTTGGGTTGGCTGCTCATCTTTTAGTGAATTATCCTGCTCTGAAACACGTCTGCTACCGTCTTCCTCCATGTTTGTTTAGATATTGCAGCGTGTATACCGTAAAGTGCATTTTGATGTAAAATACTGCAGTAAAGCAGCTTATCTTGGCGTAAACGACAGAACCTCATATGAAACGATGGACACTTTCTATCGTCCAGACGACATATATGGTCATATCGCCCAGCCCTGGTGAGCACTGCTCCGGATGCAAAAAGGAATGAGAGACTGACATTTGTTTTTCATGCTTTTTGTTGTCTGGCCTCAAGCAAAGCAGCCCCTCTGTGGTTTAGTGCATTGTGGGGCCTTTTTACTTTAAATGGCAGCATAATAACATACAATCAGTCTATATGCTCATGACTTTTGTTATTCCAGTTTATTTTGCAAAGCTCAGTCCAGAGGAGACTTCTGTGTGTGTTTGAAGGTGAAACTCATTGCAGTGGAGTTATCAGGTGACCGTGCTAGTGGAGCTGGAGGCTTGCATCACTGTCAACCCTCCCTCTCCACAGAGCCGCTGTGTCTCCATCTGAGACATGCTGAAGATGGAATAATTTCCCCTAACGAGACTAACCCTGTAATCACTGATTACCACTTTCTGCAATCTCCTGTAATCAGCCACCTTCATCTTATCACAAAAGGCTCCATGCATGTATGTGTGTGTGTGTGTGTGTGTGTGTGTGTGTGTGTGTGTGTGTGTGTGTGTGTGTGTGTGTGTGTGTGTGTGGATGCTGGTGGATGGGGAGGCTATTCCCACTAATGCATATGTGTAGGTGGATGGTAAAGCTAGTGGATCTGGAACAATTACACACTCTCTTAATGTGCACAAAAACAAGCCCACTTCCACTCTGTAAATTCTCCTCATCGTCTTTAAATTGTCTTTAAAACACTGATAAAATAAAACAAAATCATTCAGACGAGCGGTACTGCTAAGTTCTGGAGAGTTTTCATATGGATCAGCACAAACCAGAAAGTGCTTTCACACATTTATATGTGCAAACAGCTAATTTGTTGCAATAGATACACACTCTCAGACACTTCCAGATATAATCACACACACACCGTAGCTAATCAACAGGCTGTGTTCAGGGAGCCTGCAGTGATAGACGCTGTATCTTCTCCTCTCAGGTCAGTGATCTGTGTGAATTATAGATTACAGCTTTTCTATCCCAGGTTTTGCAGTCAGGCCCGTGAGACATGCTTGGCAGAGGAAACGGGTGTGAAACACACACACAGGACACAGACGGAATAAGAAGAAAGATTGTAGGTGAACTGTGGAGCACGCAGAATGCACACGTTTGATTTTTTTAATGGTGCTCTGCACTTTGGATGTTTTAAAAGGAAGATCACCTGAGGAAAAGCACGGACGGCCCGAGAGCTGCAGTTTGAACGCAAAGTTAAAGGAAAGCAGAAAAAAAAGCACGCATTGTTTTGCCGAAGCACAGAAACTGTGGAAAGCACCCAGAAAAACATGAATGGATAAAACAGTTGGGCTTGATATTCATGAGGATCTCAGATCAGGTCAGATCAGCTGCGCTAAATCTTTAGACCTGGAATCACAAACTCTGCGGGTTAAATGTGCCGTCAGCATGCTGCAGAGGAGGTTGGAGAAGTGTGCACGGAGCAGCGGGTCAAACGTCTCCAGGATGTTCAGGGAATATATTCTAGCATTCAGTGACAACAGTATTTCTACTGAAACTATCTGAAATAGAACATGTCAGGTTTTAGTGAAGATCTTCATCACCATGATGCTGCAATAAACTTCCCACTGATCACTCAGATTATCTGAGAGGATTTAGTGGCTTTTTAAAAACCTTTTATGGCTCTTTCCAGAATGATCTGTGGGATGTAGTAACTATATGCACGCCCGCTTTATAAGGAAACACAGTGGAAGATTTTTAACTTTGCATTTAAACCCAACAAGCATTGATCAGATTTTCTGCTCCTGTGTTGCTGCTTTAACTTCCTGCAGGGCTCTTATGATTGTTTCTCTGCAGTTTAAATGGGCAAGCCAAGTTCAGTATGTTCCAGTGTCCAGGCAGAACTGGTGATGGTTTGTTGTCAGAAATGATCACCAGCTTGCTCATCTGGAGCTAAACCTGCCAGGATAATCAATAACAACACAGTTTACCAGTCCCTCCTTAAACCTGTTTGTCTAGCGCTTGTCTTTTAACATGTTTATGAAACAATTGTTAAACGTATGTGACATGTTGCCATTCAAACACCCAAACTTGCATTGGTCAGGCTTTAATCACCAGCAAGAAGGGTTAATCAATTAAAAAGGTTTGGATGAACCATTTCAATCCACTGTGAACGGGAGATCCTAGCTGATACAACCTGAGCCTGTCTCGTGCTCAGACATTAGACCCCTTCAAATGTGACCTTTTTCATCAAACATATGCAAACTGATATTTTTCCCCCATTCTCCAAGATCTAAATGAACTAAATATATCAGTTATTTTGATCTTGGACCTTGGCTATGCCTGCTTCAAGAAACCTGTAGTTTTATTGTTGACGTTGTTAAAAAACAATGCAAAATTCAGGATATTATGTCCTTGTTTTCATTCAGGCGTCCCAGAAGTTGATGCTGTAGCACTGAAAGTTGTACCAAACAAAAGCATATGGTTGTTATCACATTAACACCTGTGTAAATTTTCGCTGGATTCTTAACTGACAATGTTAAATGAAGAGATAAAACACAATTAGTGATAGGATGGGATGTATGTGCATTAAAAGTAACAATTTTGAGATAAAGTTATGTGTCACATGATGTCATCCATAGCATGAAAAATATGAATGTTTGACATTGCTTGTGCATTAAAAATGAGTTCAAATGTACACAGGTGTTAATGTGTTACCAACCATATGCAAGAACATTTTATTAGCTTTCATTTGGTACAACTTTCAGTGCTACAGGATCAACCTCTGGGAAGCTACAAAGAAAACAAGGACATAAAATCCCGAATTTTGCATTTTTTCTGAAAAACGTCAACAATAAAACTACATGGCTCCTGAGGCAGGCATAGCCAAGGTCCAAGATCAAATTAACTGGTATATTTAGTTCATTCAGACCTTGGAGAATGGGGAAAATATCAGTTTGCATATGTTTGATGAAAAAGGTCAAATTTGAAGAAGTCTTCTCAGACATTCATTCATAGGTTGCTACGGAGATGAGCGAGGAGCTAGCAGGTCATCGCTGGAGCCGAGCTTAGAACAGTTTATTTCCACCACTCAAACATTATCCTCGACTAAGTCCCTCATTTCCCCACCGCATTGATGTCCAAGCTTTTCCCAGTTTGGAAAGTGAGCACAACTCCAGTGCAACCAGTCCATCAGCGTTATCGCATCACAGATTCATTGTGAATTTGACATAATCCTGTACCGTAAAGGCAAGGCAGGTTGACTTGTACAGCACATTTCATGTACGAGACAATTCAAAGTGTTTTACATAAAAACATTAAAGCTTTACAGCGAGGTGTCGAGAGCATTAAAAACAAACAAACAAGGGAAATGTTTAAAAGAAAACAAAAGGGATTAAATAAAAGTTACAGTGTGAGGAATTAACATTTACTTTGATAAAGTGCGACAAATACAATCGTTTTTAATCTTGATTTAAAACAGCTGAGAGTTTCAGCAGACCTGCAGTTTTCTGGGAGTTTGTTTCACACATGAGGAGCATAAAAACTGAACGCTGCCTCCATGTCTGGTTTCTCCTCTGGGAACAGAAAGTAGACCTGTTCCTGATGACCTGAGAGATCTGATTGGTTCATAACAAACCAGACGATCCTGAACCTATTTTGGTCTGAAACCATTCAGTGCTTTATAAACTAACAGCAGGATTTGGAAGTCAGTTCTCTGACAGACAGGAAGCCAGTGTAAAGATCTGAGGACTGGACTTTTATGATCCACTTTCTTGGTCTTACTGAGGACTTGATCAGCAGCTTTCTGGACTAACTGCAGCTGTCTGGTGGACTTTTATGGGAGACCTGTACGGACAGCGTTACAGTACTCAAGTCTACTAAAGATAAATGCAGAAATCCTGCTGAGTCATCATTCTGTTGATCCTCCAGATGTTCTTTAGGTGATGAAAGGCGAATTTACATCTGTCTTACTGTGATGCTGAAGTTCAGGTCAGTCCAGAACTAGACCAAGATCTCTGACTTTGTCTTTAGTTTTTATGTAGCTGCTGATGCTGATAGCTGACTTTTAATCTGTCTTCTTTGGCTCTGAAGACTATTATTTTAGTACTGTGTGTGTTTAACACACTTTTCTAATCCTGAACATCTCTGTAGAAAAGGAATACTTGTTACCTAACATCATTTTTCAAGACTTCCTTAGTGTTTCCTTTCTTAATCACCAGGTGTCCATTATAAAGTCATAATGGACGTTTAGTCCTTTAAACAAAACTGTAAAGATTCCTATTTATGGTTTCTGTGTGTTTATACATGTTTAATCATTAATCTCAGGACTGTTGCATCAGGATGAGAAGGGAGCGCTGCCTTCTCTTTGCTGTGTTACATAGACGTGTGTTTTGCAGTTTCACTGGAAGCTCTTGAAAAACAGCTGAATCAATGATTCCCACTTGTGGTGAAGCGGATGAGTTTGTGTGTTTGCATGTCTGTAAAAGGCATTGACTGTGATAATGGAAGTCAGTATGGCCTGTGTGATTTAGCTTCTCGTGGGACAGTTTGTCTTTGATTAGAGCGAAGAGGAGAATGGCTGACTGCACAGCAAGCTTAATTGTCTTCCTGAATCACTGCACTGTGACTTCTGACAGAAAAGCTGACATGACCGACTAACTCCACTCTCTGGAGTACATGTGTAGTTAATTATGGTTGGATATGCGGCTTTGTTGGGACAGCAGGCAACCTAGATGTGTTTCTTGAATAAAATCTATTAAATGTAAGTAATCTGATCGGATTTGATGGATTTGATTCGGATTTTACGCCCACTTTCTGAATCAGTGTGTTTCAGTTACATTGCAACACACAACACACACTTCATGTTCCTTTTTTTTTTTTTTTTAAATTTGATTCTTTAGCAGAACTGAATGGTACGGAGGTGGAGTTTTCACCTCATGCTAGAAAACCTTCCCTGCTCATTAGTTGCCATGGTAATACAATCTGATAACCAGGATACTAGATATACACAATAATTAGAATGAAAAATTGAAATAATAATTTAAAAAAAATTTTTTTTTTAAAATTAAAAAGATATACACAAACCATTAATCCTGTTTTATATTGTGATTCCGTGACTAGGGCTGTGATGATATGCTTTTGTCCCAAATTGATTCGATTCCAATATTTGGGTGTTGATTCGATTTAAATTGCTATTCTCACAATTCTTTTGTTGTTGATGTTTGTAGATTAAAAACAAAAAAAAAATGTACAAAACTATTTTTTTGCTCATTTTTCTTGATTTCAACGAGGAAAAAAAGAACACAGTTGCCAGACCATCATTCTGCTGCTATAACACCCAAGAAGACAAGTAAAAAGATCAAGAAAAACATTAAAAATTACATAAATTTTATCATGGATTTTTTTTTTTTTTAATTGATTTTTTTAACAAACAAAAAAAATGTTAAGCAAAATATCCCGATATTCAATTTCTCGATTCGATTTTCCCACCAGATAAATGCATACACCATTTACGAATAGATAAATGGATAAAAAGAAGAATCATATTTAATTGGGAAATAAAGGATGTTTAAGATTCACACGCTAAGGCCTCAGTAGTACATCTGTTAAAAACTGCATAAAGCATGTCAGAGTTGCTGCTTTGCTTTTTTACTTTTTTAGTCTTCAGTTATTAAACACGCTGCTTGTTTTGCTCATGTAAGTTGTAGACTGTTTAACCAGATTAGCTGGTGTGCTTACGATGGCGGCTTATGGTTCAGTCAACAGAATAATCCCTCTCTCATTACGCTGCAGCTGTAATCTGGAGAGGACAACACCCAACCTGACCACAGCTTTGTGTACGCCTCTTCTAAAAATGCTTGACAGGCCTGCTGTGCCTCCTTGGGAGTCTATTTTAGCAGGCAGTTATATCCTAAATAATTAAAAGGTTGCAGAGATAAGGTCAATGCAGTTGGAGCCCCCAGCTCCATCCTTATCTGAAGCTCTCAGATCATCTGTAGTTTACTGAATTCACCTTGATAGAAGGGCAGCTCAGGTACTTCTGCTATGAATCCGTCATCCAACGTCACCCCTCTGCTTCAAAAAGCTCTTTTTTGAGTTAAAACACTCCAAACTGCCCACGTTCACATAGCTTTGTCTATTTTACTTCTCATTTTTGTACATTTCAAGACCCTGAAGCAGCTGTTATGAGAGCTGTGTTAACATACAGCCATGCTGCTCATTTGCGACCGTGTGAATCAGACGTTGGTGCAGTCAGAGATGCTGACAGCAGAAGATTTTATCCATCTTTGCATGTTTTTTTGTTTTAGTGTTGTGTTGAAGGAGAGGAGGAGCCCAATATCTCAGCTTGTCCTCATATTTATTCCTCCCAGCTGAAACAAGTTTCAGTCCAGAAGCAAACAACAGCACTTTTGCTTCTTAAAAATGCCCCCATGGGTCATAATTTAAGCTCTGACCAAACTGTTCGAATGGGTTTTAGAGTAAAAACTGCTTTAAAATGACCATAAAAGCAGCATTCTCACTTTTTAAAAATGATTTAGCCTCATTTTGTTATTTGTCCACTCTGAGAAGCCCTTCAGCTGCTGAATAGATGTCGGGAGGTGAACTGGTGGACTGGTGAACTGGTGAACTGGTGGACTGGTGAACTGGTGGACTGGTGAACTGGTGGACTGGTGGACTGGTGGACTGGTGGACTGGTGGACTGGTGAACTGGTGGACTGGTGGACTGGTGAACTGGTGGACTGGTGAACTGGTGAACTGGTGGACTGGTGAACTGGTGGACTGGTGGACTGGTGAACTGGTGGACTGGTGGACTGGTGGACTGGTGAACTGGTGGACTGGTGAACTGGTGAACTGGTGGACTGGTGAACTGGTGAACTGGTGGACTGGTGAACTGGTGGACTGGTGGACTGGTGAACTGGTGGACTGGTGGACTGGTGGACTGTTGAACTGGTGGACTGGTGAACTGGTGGACTGGTGGACTGGTGAACTGGTGGACTGGTGGACTGGTGAACTGGTGGACTGGTGAACTGGTGGACTGGTGGACTGTTGAACTGGTGGACTGGTGAACTGGTGGACTGGTGAACTGGTGGACTGGTGAACTGGTGAACTGGTGGACTGGTGAACTGGTGGACTGTTGGACTGGTGAACTGGTGGACTGGTGGACTGGTGAACTGGTGGACTGGTGAACTGTTGGGCTGGTGGAATGGTGAACTGGTGGACTGGTGAACTGTTGGACTGGTGAACTGGTGAACTGGTGGACTGGTGAACTGGTGAACTGGTGGACTGGTGAACTGGTGAACTGGTGGACTGGTGGACTGGTGAACTGGTGGACTGGTGAACTGTTGGGCTGGTGGAATGGTGAACTGGTGAACTGGTGGACTGGTGAACTGATGGACTGGTGAACTGGTGGACTGGTGAACTGTTGGGCTGGTGGAATGGTGAACTGGTGGACTGGTGAACTGATGGACTGGTGAACTGATGGACTGGTGAACTGTTGGACTGGTGAACTGATGAACTGGTGGACTGGTGAACTGGTGAACTGGTGGACTGGTGAACTGATGGACTGGTGAACTGTTGGACTGGTGAACTGGTGGACTGGTGAACTGATGGACTGGTGAACTGTTGGACTGGTGAACTGGTGAACTGTTGGGCTGGTGGAATGGTGAACTGGTGGACTGGTGGACTGTTGGACTGGTGAACTGGTGGACTGGTGAACTGGTGGACTGGTGGACTGGTGAACTGGTGAACTGGTGGACTGGTGGACTGGTGAACTGGTGAACTGGTGAATCTGTGGAGCAAAAAGACCTGATTCAGATTTTTAGAATGAAGACATCTATTGACTTGTTTTCATAAGAGACATGTACATTTATGTGCTTTTTTTCTTTATCCCTTCTCTTCTCCAGGTGTATGAGAGAGGAACCAACATGGAGCAGTTTGTGACCCGCTTCCTTCTGAAAGAATCGGCCAATCAGATCCAGTCTCTGCTGAGCTCTGTGGAGAGTGCAGTGGATGCGATTGACGAGCAGCACAGCCAGTTGGGGTGAGTCCACCAGGGTATCGCTGGCTGCTATGTGTGAAATTGAGTGTGTGTGAGCGCGCGTGTGTGTGTGAGTTTATGACGCGCACGTGTCATTGCATTATGTGTAAAACCCAGATTGTCAGCAGCTGTAATGGAAACCAGGCAGTGTTTCAAGCATAAATCTTCTCTGGTTAAAACATCTGTCGCTCTTGCTCACACACACACACACACACACACACACACACACACACACAAAAACCAATTTTCACCTGCTGCATAACATTTTCATCAGCTTTTATTTCACCCGTATCCCTCCGTTCTATCTGCCGTTCTTAAATCACTCGTTCAGATGCAAATCATGTCCTCCTTCTTTCTTCCCTTTCTCCATCATTCCTTTTGTAATCCAACCTTTTCCACCATTCTTCTTTGTATTCCAGCCATCAGCCTTCTAAAGCAAGTCCACGGATGTCAGAGAAGCGCCATCAAAACGCCGTTCCTGACTATCCGCCAAACAACAGAGTCAGTGCCAGAGAGGCCGTCAGGACCATCAACACGGCTTCAGGTGACGAACGCCTTCGTCTTACAGGTGGACGCCATCTGTTTGTGTGATTAGCTTCATATGTCGTTCCCGTAGAGAGCCCACGCCAGTCTGGAGGAGCACAAATCCAAGACAAACTGCTGTTCAGCAGTTTTTACAGCAGCCTGCACTACACACACTCATTCATATGTGATTTACTCTCCATTGTAAAACCCCTCAGTCGGGTACATGCAGAGGTCTGAGGCTGTTTCCCCGCCATGGAAAATGTCTGCGTGGATAAATTCCTTCGGAGCGCGATTCGCAGGAGTTGGTGGAAGTGAAACAGTGAAGGAAGATGATGAGAGAAAGAGGAAGATCAAAGTATTCCTCAGTGTTACCAAAATATTTATGATACGATTTTTACACACTACTTGCTTCTTTGTATTTGCATCAGCAAAACCAGTCTAAAGAGAATTTAATTGACTTTTACTCTCCAACGTTTTACCTTCGTTTCATCTTTACCGTTAAAAATGAAACAAAATTCAGTGTTGTCTTGACAAACACAAAAAACAGCTCAAATAATCTTTTTTATAATGAATTAAAATAATGCATTGAAAATCTTTATCATTCTGCTTTGCAAATAGAAGACCCCCCCCACCTCCCCATCAGAATAACCTGCCAGGTGAATTAGCCAAATGCTAACTGTATCAGATGCTGACATTTACATCTGACTTTTGTACATGGTCATAATACTCCATAAATTAATGACATATTTGTACATAAATTAATAAAAAAGAAAATAAAAAACTGTAGACAAGGAGGCTAAAGTGGCTTTGGACCATGGTGAGGGATTACACAGACCCGACTGAAGGTTTGTCTCCTTACATGCAGAATTCGCTCCGTTTGATGGGATAACGTTAAGTTGCATTTCATTAAGTTGTATTTCCTGACATGTAACCAGTTAAAAGAAACAAACTGGGAGTAAATTAATGAAATTAAACCAGTAAAAGTACTCGAGTCCACTCAAATGTTTTGCTGCAGCATGAGTGTGACTTTGTGTGTGTGTGTGTGTGTGTGTGTGTGTGTGTGTGTGTGTGTGTTAATTGAGCTGTGTGTGTGTGTGAAGCTCAATTAAAACACAAGCAAACTAATAGATTGTTTGATTATTTAGTTGAGGATGTGAAGGAGCGGCTTTTATCTTCTCCCGCTCTGTACTCGCCCTCCTCTCGCTCTCGCAGCCTCCAGCAGCTGGTAGTCGACACTGCAGCACATGCTCACCTTGACACTCTGCACCCCCTCCAGCAAATTGCTCGCCAGGGAAATGACACTTCAAAGGTTGTTGAGATACGGTAACGCTTTATCACTGCTCAAACTTGACAGGAGACAAGTGAAAAAAAATCAGTTAAGTGGGGGCTCAGGTGAGAGGAGGGCCTCAGAGCTGAAAGCAAACTGTATGCAGGCAGTTGGCAGATGTTGTTATTGACAAGTGTTACTTAATGGTGAAGAGTGTTGTTGTTTCAGGGTTAGGGTGTCATTTTGCTCCAAGGCTGTGTGATGAAGGCTGAAAGCTGTTCGTCTTCCTCTCAGCCATCCAATAACTCATTTATAACCTACTTTATTTATAACCTACTCATTTTTTCTGCTTTAAAGATCTTTTTTTTATTTCTATTGAAAGAAAGCCAGCATATTTCTTTGACTTCAGTTCCAAGTTTACACGTAAACTCACCTGTAATATATCCTGGTAATACGAATGTCTGATCAGCCAATCACAAGACAGCAACTCAAAACAAGTAGAGATTTAGACATCATCACGGCGATTTTCCAAAGTTCAAATGAAAATGGGGAAAAAAAAGGAATTTCTGTTAATATGAAGGCATGTTTGCGGAGAAGAGAATGGACAAACTGGTTGGAGAAATACAAGACATCAAATCATCACTGGTTCCAACCAGGATATGCAGATCATCTCTGAACATGCAACAGGTCCAGCCTGGAAGCAGATGGTCTCCAGCAGCAGAAGACCACACCGGGTTCCCTCCTGTCAGTAAGAACAGGAAACTAAGGCTACAATTCACACAGACTCACCAGAACTGGACAATAGAAGATGGAGAAACGTTGCTGGTCTGATGAGTCTCCAGTTCAGCTCCACATTCACATGGTAGGATCAGAATCTGCTGGAAACATCATGACAACATGGATCCATCCTGCCGTCAGGATCAACGCTTCAGGCTGCTGCTGGTGGAATGGTGGGGGGAGGTTTTCTGGTCCCACTTTGGTCCCCTCAGTACCAACATGACCTGGTTTAACCTCCACAGCCTACCTGAGTCCTGCTGCTGACCATGTCCATCCCTTTCTGAGCACAGTGTAGCATCTTCTGATGGAAACTTCCAGCAGGATGATGTACCATGTCACAAAGCTCACATCATCTCCACCTTGACGATGAGTTCACTGTCCTCCAACGGCCTCCACAGTCACCAGATCTACATCCAGCAGAGCAGCTTTGGGATGTGGTGGAACGGGAGATTCTCATCATGATGAGGTGGAACGGGAGATTCTCATCATGATGAGGTGGAACGGGAGATTCTCATCATGATGAGGTGGAACGGGAGATTCTCATCATGAGGTGGAACGGGAGATTCTCATGGTGATGAGGTGGAACGGGAGATTCTCATCATGATGAGGTGGAACGGGAGATTCTCATCATGATGAGGTGGAACGGGAGATTCTCATCATGAGGTGGAACGGGGGATTCTCATCATGATGAGGTGGAACGGGAGATTCTCATCATGATGAGGTGGAACGGGAGATTCTCATCATGATGTGGTGGAATGGGAGATTCTCATCATGATGTGGTGGAACGGGAGATTCTCATCATGATGAGGTGGAACGGGAGATTCTCATCATGATGTGGTGGAACGGGAGATTCTCATCATGATGAGGTGGAACGGGAGATTCTCATCATGATGAGGTGGAACGGGAGATTCTCATCATGATGAGGTGGAACGGGAGATTCTCATCATGATGAGGTGGAACGGGAGATTCTCATCATGATGAGGTGGAACGGGAGATTCTCATCATGAGGTGGAACGGGAGATTCTCATGGTGATGAGGTGGAACGGGAGATTCTCATCATGATGAGGTGGAACGGGAGATTCTCATCATGATGAGGTGGAACGGGAGATTCTCATCATGAGGTGGAACGGGGGATTCTCATCATGATGAGGTGGAACGGGAGATTCTCATCATGATGAGGTGGAACGGGAGATTCTCATCATGATGTGGTGGAATGGGAGATTCTCATCATGATGTGGTGGAACGGGAGATTCTCATCATGATGAGGTGGAACGGGAGATTCTCATCATGATGTGGTGGAACGGGAGATTCTCATCATGATGTGGTGGAACGGGAGATTCTCATCATGATGAGGTGGAACGGGAGATTCTCATCATGATGAGGTGGAACGGGAGATTCTCATCATGATGAGGTGGAACGGGAGATTCTCATCATGATGAGGTGGAACGGGAGATTCTCATCATGATGTGGTGGAACGGGAGATTCTCATCATGATGTGGTGGAACGGGAGATTCTCATCATGATGAGGTGGAACGGGAGATTCTCATCATGATGAGGTGGAACGGGAGATTCTCATCATGATGAGGTGGAACGGGAGATTCTCATCATGATGAGGTGGAACGGGAGATTCTCATCATGATGTGGTGGAACGGGAGATTCTCATCATGATGTGGTGGAACGGGAGATTCTCATCATGATGAGGTGGAACGGGAGATTCTCATCATGATGAGGTGGAACGGGAGATTCTCATCATGATGTGGTGGAACGGGAGATTCTCATCATGATGAGGTGGAACGGGAGATTCTCATCATGATGTGGTGGAATGGGAGATTCTCATCATGATGTGGTGGAACGGGAGATTCTCATCATGATGAGGTGGAACGGGAGATTCTCATCATGATGTGGTGGAACGGGAGATTCTCATCATGATGTGGTGGAACGGGAGATTCTCATCATGATGAGGTGGAACGGGAGATTCTCATCATGATGTGGTGGAACGGGAGATTCTCATCATGACGTGGTGGAACGGGAGATTCTCATCATGACGTGGTGGAACGGGAGATTCTCATCATGACGTGGTGGAACGGGAGATTCTCATCATGATGTGGTGGAACGGGAGATTCTCATCATGACGTGGTGGAACGGGAGATTCTCATCATGATGAGGTGGAACGGAGGATTCTCATCATGATGAGGTGGAACGGGAGATTCTCATCATGATGTGGTGGAACGGAGGATTCTCATCATGATGAGGTGGAACGGGAGATTCTCATCGTGATGAGGTGGAACGGAGGATTCTCATCATGATGAGGTGGAACGGGAGATTCTCATGGTGATGTGGTGGAACGGGAGATTCTCATCATGATGAGGTGGAACAGGAGATTCTCATCATGATGTGGTGGAACGGAGGATTCTCATCATGATGAGGTGGAACGGGAGATTCTCATCATGATGTGGTGGAACGGGAGATTCTCATCATGATGTGGTGGAACGGGAGATTCTCATCATGATGAGGTGGAACAGGAGATTCTCATCATGATGTGGTGGAACGGAGGATTCTCATCATGATGAGGTGGAACGGGAGATTCTCATCATGATGTGGTGGAACGGGAGATTCTCATCATGATGAGGTGGAACGGGAGATTCTCATCATGATGAGGTGGAACGGGAGATTCTCATCATGATGTGGTGGAACGGGAGATTCTCATCATGATGTGGTGGAACGGGAGATTCTCATCATGATGTGGTGGAACGGGAGATTCTCATCATGATGAGGTGGAACAGGAGATTCTCATCATGATGTGGTGGAACGGAGGATTCTCATCATGATGAGGTGGAACGGGAGATTCTCATCATGATGAGGTGGAACGGGAGATTCTCATCATGATGAGGTGGAACGGAGGATTCTCATCATGATGTGGTGGAACGGAGGATTCTCATCATGATGAGGTGGAACGGGAGATTCTCATCATGATGTGGTGGAACGGGAGATTCTCATCATGATGAGGTGGAACAGGAGATTCTCATCATGATGTGGTGGAACGGAGGATTCTCATCATGATGAGGTGGAACGGGAGATTCTCATCATGATGAGGTGGAACGGGAGATTCTCATCATGATGAGGTGGAACGGAGGATTCTCATCATGATGTGGTGGAACGGAGGATTCTCATCATGATGAGGTGGAACGGGAGATTCTCATCATGATGTGGTGGAACGGGAGATTCTCATGGTGATGAGGTGGAACGGGAGATTCTCATCATGATGAGGTGGAACGGGAGATTCTCATCATGATGTGGTGGAACGGAGGATTCTCATCATGATGAGGTGGAACGGGAGATTCTCATCATGATGTGGTGGAACGGAGGATTCTCATCATGATGAGGTGGAACGGGAGATTCTCATCATGATGTGGTGGAACAGGAGATTCTCATCATGATGAGGTGGAACAGGAGATTCTCATCATGATGAGGTGGAACGGGAGATTCTCATCATGATGAGGTGGAACGGGAGATTCTCATCATGATGAGGTGGAACAGGAGATTCTCATCATGATGAGGTGGAACGGGAGATTCTCATCATGATGTGGTGGAACGGAGGATTCTCATCATGATGAGGTGGAACGGGAGATTCTCATCATGATGTGGTGGAACAGGAGATTCTCATCATGATGAGGTGGAACAGGAGATTCTCATCATGATGTGGTGGAACAGGAGATTCTCATCATGATGAGGTGGAACGGGAGATTCTCATCATGATGTGGTGGAACGGAGGATTCTCATCATGATGAGGTGGAACGGAGGATTCTCATCATGATGAGGTGGAACAGGAGATTCTCATCATGATGTGTAGCAACTGTGTGATGTTTCATGTCAATATGGAGCAAAATCTCTGAGGAATGTTTCCACTTTGTTGAATCTATGACACCAAGAGTTAAAGCTGTTCTAAAGGAAACAGGACTCCTACCTGGACCAGAAGGTCGACTTAATAAAGTTAGCAGAAAGTGTAAATGTAGTGATTTTGCTCTGAACATTAATGAGTTTAAATGTAATTAAATGATGGAGCAGAAATACAGTAGAATTACAAGTGTGTAAAGATGTACAGATTAATTGTTGTCCTAATGTCTTTTCTTGATCAGTATGATCATATACCTTATAGAATATTACTTTATTATCAAGAGTTGAAATTAGGAAAGACAAGACAAAAATAAAAAGTTGCGTCCTCCTGACTTCATGTGTACAAGCTGTAGTTGACTCGATGAAAATAATCAGGTATCCCTCTGAAAGTTGCATCTGCAATAAACAGTGGAGCAAAACTAAGTCCTTTCCTCTGGGCAGGATGATCCAGTCTTTCTGAGGCTAACTGGAACCAGAAAAGCTTTTTTCCCCTGAGTTTAGACAAACAGCTCTCAGCATGGCTGCCACTCAGATGCTTCCAGGTCACTTCATTCTGTTAGGAATCTTCCAAAGCTGAGACGATTATTCAAGCAGAGCTTGGATATATGTGAGAAGTGTTGCTCTCAGAAAAGATGAGATGAGTCACCCACCAAGGTTGAGAGGGACACCTCTGCTCTGAGAGCGTTTGGGAGCTCAGCCTGGATGGAGATGGACTGATGGTCTGTCGGCCAAATCCACGTCTATTGTTTGTCGTGTCGTCACACAACACGAGTCCTCTGTCAGAAGTTGTCACAGTGACCCAGCGGTCCCGATGCAAATACTCCCACACACAAACCTGCATGTGCCGTCTCTTTTCTAGATTTATAAAAGCCTGCAAACTTCAGAAGGCTAATTTCTTCGGCTGGTTTTAGCCAAGAATCAATAAGACTTCTTATTAATCATTTGTCTCTTACAAACTCTTTACACAAGCAGCAACGATTCATCAGTGAAATAAAAAAAACAGGAAAATCTCCCGTTATTGAGCAACAGAAACCTTATTTTATTAGCAGTTAGAGGAAAGCTTCCCGCAGAGGTAAAGAAATAATTAGATAAATAAAGCTGATTACAAGTCGTCCCTCCTCGCTGCAGAAGGAGGACCTGCAAGCCCTGCCTCATCAGCTCAGCATGCCGCCTGCAGTGGCGATAATAAGCAGGAACACACTCATTTTTTACATCCTTTACAGATCTGTGTTTTCCAGGAGACCATGAACCGCTCCTGCTCTCCAGTCTTCCCATCATGTCCTCCTGGTTCAGGTTGATCTTGGTTTGATATTTCCTCAGAGTGGTTTTACAAAACTCTGCTTTTTGAGACGTAACGTGGTGTGTGTGTGTGTGTGTGTGTGTGTGTGTGTGTGTGTGTGCTGGCATGATGAGAACCTTGCAAAGATCCATCTATCCTATGCAGTTAAAAATAATGTCAGACTGCAGAGGATGACAGGATCTAGTTTTTGACGTATTCATCATGTTAGGGTGTCTGTAACTGCGGCTCCTGCTCACATCATGCACACACACACACACACACACACACACACACACACACACTGTCATGTGACAGAAACCTCATCAGCTGCTGCCTTGACCCATTTTAGCTGAAGTGTGAACATCAAACTGAAATTACACGTGAATTTGTTGCCTTGAAAGAATTTTATGGCTTCAGTGACACAGTTCTGCGCGGAGCGCCGCTAACTCGGCGCCTGTAAATCTTTGTTTCCAGCCCCGGCGGAGCGCTGTTGTCAGGATATATGGGACACGACACACATCACTGATTTCTCTTCATTCCAGACACATTAACAAGACGGCAACACCTTACAAGCAGCTTCTTTCACTTCTTGTTGTTCAGCTGACGGTTGTGGCAGGATTGTCATTTTCTTTTTTATGCTTTTGCTCTTTCCAGTTTGTTATTTACTGCACAGTGAACATTTGGAAGAAGCGAACACATTTCCACTCAGGGTTCTGAAAACACCATCGTTCTTCTGTTCTCGCTACTGTGTTTGTTGAATGTTTATTTTTCTTTTTGGGGTTTTCCTCCGTTTGTCCTCTGAACCCCTTCAAAGATGGGAACAAGACCTTCTTTTTGAACGTCTATGTTGTTGTAACATCATTTTCTTTGATTTTTTAAATGATTTTTTCAGGTTGTATGTATCAGCGTTGTGAGTATCGGGTATCAGGATCATAATTTTGTTTCTTTGGCAACCCATCATTACCCAACAAGATCATATTATCTGTATTAACACTGATAGGAGCCTTATCAATAATAATAATTTGACCATGTATTATTCTATGTTATCTACTGGGTTAAATATATTCCACAGACACACTGGCATCACACTTTTTTCCCACTATATCCAGCTACTTTTATGTCACCTTGACTCTCTGTGACCGCATTTGTCATGCACACTGTAAAAATTCTACACTCTGATTTTAGACGAGTCCAGTTGAA
Organism: Telmatherina bonti; assembly: GCF_933228915.1. Taxonomy (NCBI): domain Eukaryota; kingdom Metazoa; phylum Chordata; class Actinopteri; order Atheriniformes; family Telmatherinidae; genus Telmatherina; species Telmatherina bonti. The sequence continues at coordinate 9,623,744 of NC_136620.1, forward strand.
CTCTAAGATTTGCCAGATCTCAGACGTGTGCATAAATGTATCTGCTGACTTGGCCAGAAGCTCTTGTAATGTCGCTCAGTCTCCTCCTGAACCTTCATTAATCATCCAGGAGTTGTGCGTTTCAACCATAGACTGTATATAAAAGATGGACGGAGCCTCTGTGACGTCACCCATAAGTTTCTGAAAGGCTGAAGTGAAGCTCAGTGGGTTACGTAGAGCTAAGAGGGGGGCTGTGAGCGTGGGGGTGGATGATTGACATCTAACAAACGGTGACCAGCCTTTAGCTAAGAGCTAACTGAGCTAACCTGGAACAAATAGGAGCTAAGCAGCTAACAAAGGTAGGCGGGCTAAAGCTAAATCCCGCTGTTAACCGGCTACAATCTGCCTAATTACAGCGGGTTATCGGGTGGCTGTCAATCAAAAGGACACGCCCCCAGTTATGCCAAATTTCTACATTAAATTACTTGTAACTTGATGCATTAAAAATTCATGCAGCCTTTAACAGTTATGAAATTACCATTCTCATCAGGATTTTTTGTCAGACGAGTAATATTCTTTTCCAACATTATAGGATGAAATGAGGACTCTAAATCAGCACTTTCTGACTTTTCTCTCACTGTTTGCGTGACTTTCCAACATTAAATCTGTCTTTCGCCTTTGCTTGATGATTTACAGACTTTTATTATTCACATTCCTCAAGCCGTCATTGCTCTGCAGCATCCTCAGGCTAAAAGAAATGTAGCCTATAAGGTTTTGTTTTATCCGAGGGCATCCTCTGACACCTGCGTTTTACTTTATGACACTGCATCGCGCTCAGGCAACTGGATATCAACACTATCACCGTTGTGAATACACACTTTGGCTGATTAAAAAAAAAAAGAAAAGAGGACATTATCATAGGAAGAGAGGACAAAAAAGAGAAAAAAACTGACAGAGCAGGGGATGCGACTCCAACATTAGACTGACTTTTACTGGCCGGAGAGAGATCAGAGAAGAAACAGGATGCAAGAAAGATGCTAAGCTAGCAGCAGTTCAGTAGTGGACCTATAACCCAAATTTAAAAAAAAAATTGGGTTCTTACCTTTTTATTTTTTGTTTTTTTGAACACTAAAATATAAATGTTGTTTTTGTTTGATTTTATGGAAAGAACAGTAAAGAAAATAGTAAAAATACTAAATTGGTCTAATTTAAAACAGCAATGAGATAACAAACACTTACTCTAGACCACTGTTTCTCAAATGGGGGTACGCGTACCCCTGGGGGTACTTGGAAGGCATTCCAGGGGGTATGTGAAATCTTTTGAAGACATATACCGTTTTATGTTTTCTTTAAAACATCCTGAAATAAAATAAAATAAAATTATATAAACATTTAATATATTTTAATAAATGTAAATGTACATTCATAAACTAAATTTACATTTAGATTTACACCATTTTATTCCTCCCAAAACCACACATTCCGACATGAATTGAACCCCATCTTTTAGGAGCCAAATCCTATCGCCTATCCTGTCGCCCTGACAACGCAAATGATGGAATCCCGGTTGAAGCGTTGTAGAGATGTGCAAAACATTTGCCATTGTTTTCCACGATTAAAGTTTAATAAACTAAACACAAATGACAAAGTGATGTTTTTCATGTTTCTTTCTTAAGCAAAAGTACTTTGCAGTGGTGGGGGTACTTGGCTGAATAAGCAAATAAGCAAAAGCTCATTTTCACACTTTTTGTGCAAACTTGGGAAACGCTTGATGCTAATTAGTGAGGTTGTGGAGACTGTCAGACATTAGTATGTTTTTAAAGGCCAGCCACCAGGCCTCTCCCTGATTCCACATTTCATTCTTTAAAAGCATCCATTATACTCCTTGCAGGCTGATTAACACAGCAGCGTTTATAAATTACTGACTAACTTGCATATAGGAACGAACATCTGTCTTCTTTGTTGAGTTGTTTTGTGCTGCTTTACTCTGACGCAGATTCAGAGGTTCTGATGGAAACTATTCAAACTACATATGATAAAAAACAACTGATGTATTGATGTATTGTCCCAGTCAACAGAACCCCAGAGCTGCTGGGTAATTTAATGGCCTCCACTCTGTTATATATGAAAAATGTGTATGGTCTTTGCTTTTCCATTTATATCCAGGTTCAAAGACGTTATAAATGGATTGCAAATTAAAAACATTCATACAAATGGCATAAATTCAACCGACCAGCTGCAGGAAGCCATTTTTTGTATAAATTCTGTTGATGTTTCCATCTCTGAGAACACTCGTCATAATTAATGAAGAGAATTTGCACTTAAAGCAAAAGCTTGCAGGATTATTTGGTTTGTTTTTTTCTCAGTTTTGCTTCTTCTGTTGTTTTTCCTGAAAGTGGTAGTTCAAAGCTCTTCAAACTGCATCTAATATATGATGCTGGGCTATTATCTGCCAGAAAAACAGACAAAACACTTCTGAAGCCTTTTGTAAAGAGACAATAACAAAAAAAACCCACAGTCATCAACACTGAAGAGGAGCTTCTCTGTCATAATGCTTTTTTTTCCTTCCACGTGTCCTTTCACTGTGAGAGATTCGCAAACATTTTTCCTGTAATGAGCTGTTTGCACCAGACACACTTTCATTATTATTCTCACTCATTCATATCAACATATAAACCTTTTCTTGAGTTGCTTGGTTTTTCCAGCAGACCGTCTTCCCAGCAGATCACAGCGATGTACAGCACTGGGCTTTAAGGCAGCTTGATCTGATCACACAGGACCAAGACATGTTCATCTTCCCATCAACATTAAAGTTAATTTGGTCCCATTTTAGTTCCCACGTAGGAGCCCTGAGCAGCTGAAGTTTAATTTCACTACAAGTTTCCATCACATTAACAGCTTTTCTGCAGCAGAAAGGCTGGAGAGCAGCAGCTGAAGGATGAAATGCTGCTTGATTGCAATGCTTCCCAGATTGTTGGGGAATTCCAGATGGAGCGATCTTGGTTATTATTGCACTGCCTCCACATCATCATGAAGAGATTTAATCATTTTGAACCAAACTTTAGTCATGAAAGAGATCTATAACACACACACACACACATATATATATATATATATATATATATATATATATATATATATATATATATATATATATATATATATATATATATATATATATATATATATATATATATATATATACATATATATATACATATATATATATATATATATATATATATATATATATATATATATATATATATATATATATATATATATATATATATATACATACATGTATATATATATATACATTTATATATATATATATACTGTATACATATACTGTATATATATATATATATATATACATGTATATATATATATATATATATATATATATATATAATATATATATATATATATATATATATATATATATATATATATATACATGTATATATATATATATATATATATACAAGTCAAACACATTGAGTGCTTAAGGTGAGAAAGCTGCATTGAGCTTCCTTAAAGTGTTTTTTTATTAAATGGTTTTTTTTTAGTTTTTTTTTTATTAAATGCATGAAAAAGTATGAGACTTAAATTAAATTTATTTTGATTTTTTCCAAACTTTCTGCTGAGAAATATTTTCCTCTGAACCTAAACAGACTTTTCTGCTATTAAAGTTTTGCATTAAATTCAGATTTTCTTAAATCCTTTCACAGCTAAAATCTCTGCGCAGGTGTTGCTTCTTTGCTGGTTTAAATAAACAGCACTGCTGTCATAAAATCAGGGTAAATATGAAGTATTTAGTTGTTATGTGACAATCAAAGCTGTAATTAAAGTATCAGAAGCTGTGTACACCAACCAGACTGAGATAATCACAAACAGAAAGCTCGGTGTGTATCAGTGTGTATCCAGTATTAACGTCCCACCTTACAAGATCAAACTCACTTTTCTGCTTTAAATAAAGAGAAAAATATCTTTTGCAAATCTAAATGGTATCTGATGACTCTTTCATTGTGTCCAGACCTCAGCTGGTTAGTAAATGTTGGTGTGCTACTCTGCTTTTAGCTTGTTTCCCGCTCAGATCTGGTCGTGTTGGTTATAAAATGTTGCTGTGTTGAAAATCTGGCAGCAAAATAAAATTACCACTGGAGATGTTTGATTAAAATTATTCTAGTATTACACAGCTGGCCATTTGTATAGCAGCAGGAACATAAAACAAGGATTAATACTTCACCTCCCACACTGTACAGCTGACAAGAAATGTGTGGGCAGAACAATAGCATCCCCCCAGACCCCTCTCCCAGCTGACTGATTAATTTACAATACAGTTTATGTAAATGTGGTTTTGTTTCGTCCTCTGCTGGGGTTTGCTTTCTCTCGCAGAAATTCTACAGTTGGAGCTGGTTTCACTGCCCGTTCAGCACTGATCCAGCATTGATCCATGTCCAGCTGAAGGCATCTCACTGGTCAGATAATCTTCTGCAGGACATGGCAGGTTTAGAGATTAAGAGCATCATCAAATTCCCAAGAGAAACTGGTGAGAATGTGATTCAGGATGGAAACCAGTCAGAAATGACATGTATGTGGCATCAGCAGTAGAGCTGTGACGATATGCTTTCGTCCCGATTCGATTCGATCTGGGTTTATTTTAGGTGTAGATTTTATTTAAATTGTGATTCTCACGATTCCTCAATATTGCTGATTTTTGTAGACTTAAAAACAAAATAAAAATGTATAAAACTTTCTTTTTCTCGTCATTTTTCTTCATTTCAATGAGGAAAAATCAACACAGTAGCCAGACCATCAATTTGCTGCTATAATGCCCAAAAAGACAAGATCAATAAAAACAATAAAAATGACAAAAATTTTATAATGGATTATTTTTATATAATTGAAAAAAAAAAATTAACAAAAAACTATTTCAAAATTGAGAAGCAAAAAAATCCCAATATTTGATTTTTCGATTCGATTTTCCCACCCCTAATTAGCAGGTATATGAAATATCATGTAAATAATATTCATTCATTTTGTTGAGCGCTTGCTCCAGTTAAGGGTCGCAGGGAAACTGGAGTCTGTCCCAGCAATCACTGGGCGAGAAGCAGGTACACCTGGACAGGTCGGCAGTCCAACACAGGTAAATAAAAACACTTTCATTAAAAAAAACATTAAATCTTTATAATCCACAAAGCTTCCAATCAACACACGGGTGAATTAGCAGAACATTTCCAGCCATGTGTCTGCCTCCATTATAAGCACAATCCTGACCAGTTAAAACCTCCTCCACATCTTTACTGCTGTTTCCCAGCATGGTCATGAAATGGGCTCAAATTAAACTCATAAAAATGAAACGTGAAACAGTTATGTAGAAAAAAAGGAGAGCCTGTCTGCTCTAGAACTTCTGTATGTTCAGTAAATATCCTGTAAAAAAGACTTTTTACTGTAAATGCAAACTTATCACAATGATACTGAGACTATACTGTATGTTCTCTGGATGTGTAAAAAAGTCTTTTTTAATCTGAACTACACTTTTTTGCTCCTCTGCCAGTAAAAGGACATTGTACCTTGCTGTAAACAGCTTCAGGAATACTCTTTAAAAAGTAGTAATGACTAAGGATATGTGCATTTAAACATTCAGGATGTAAATAAGCATTTTTGATGAATGCTGTTTATTCACTCTGGGACTCAGTAACAATCATTTCCACTTTCAGAAAACCCTGATTCCAAGTGAAGGAAATGTCCAAATGATAAAAAGATTAAGTGAATACACCTCAACCTGTATCCATGTTGTTAATCCTGAAACTCGGCTCTGGACCCTAACCCTGCAGCCCGGTGGAGGGGTCTCAGACCCCAGCTTGGAACTGCTTTTCCAGATGAGACTTGTAATTCCACATCTTCAGTGGTTTTGGTGACGACCCAGTAGGAGTTAACATACCAGGACTGAGTGAACCGTTGCTGGTTTGATGCTTTTATTTGCTTCTTCTCGTGGTAAATGATGCTTTCTGGCTGACTGCTTTCCTCTGACTGATCCAAACCAAACATAAAGACTTACCTTTTGGTTTTTCAAAATAAGAACGAATCCTCTGCTCTGTGGCTTTTCTCAGACGCATCTTATCAATTAGTACATGGTGTTTTTAGGTTTCATTCATTCATTAATTATCCTAACCACTTAGTCTGATGAAGGCTCTCAGGAATCTGGAGCCTATCCCAGCAGTGTTTGGGCGAAAGGCAGGGTACACCCTGGACGGCTCTCCAGTCCATCACAGTTTTTCAGGTTCCTCAAACACTAAGTCCATGTGAATGACATCAAAATGATAAATAAAAGAACAAGTTTGTAAATACACGTGAACTGTCTCTGTGTGGACGTGGCCTTATTTTAAATCACACTGGCTCTGACCAGTCCACGCTTCGGGGAGCCCCTCTGGTCTTTTTGGGACCCCAGATTGGGAAGGACTAGTCTGGCAGAAAGTGTATGCCACAGATGCAGATGGAAAACTCTTGGACTTCATAATTTAGTTTGGTTTTAAAAAGTTCTGGTTCCTGAAACTGTTTCTGGTAAACTTGTAAACGTGTTGCAAAATATTTTTATTAAAACTGTCGACAGTTCAGTCAACAAGTTCATTTTAACACTAAATTCTGTGCTAAGAAAATGAGTTTTTCTTTATTTCATGGAGGAACTAAAGATGTTGGCGATGAGCAGAAGGCTGAACAAACATTTTAACTGCATCTATTGAGCTGGAGAAACAAACATGCTCCATGACACACACATTGACATGTAGAATAGACAGATGCTGAATAATTCAAATCTGGTTTAATTGAGGAGAAAATCAAATGGAGAGTCCTGCGCTCTTCACACTGATCCAGAAAGTAATGCCTCACACACTTCTTTAATTGATGGGACCACTTATTTCCTTAAGTCCATGGAAATGGCCACTGGGCTTTTATCTGCAGCTGTCTCCATGGTTACAGACTAAAGTTTAGCTGATGAGTGTGAGAATGTCTGCATGTGTGTGTGTGTGTGTGTGTGTGTGTGTGTGTGTGTGTGTGTGTGTGTGTGTGTGTGTCTAATTGACTCGCTGTTAGAGCTTTTAATGAAGAGAGGGCAGCCTACACTCCAGTTTGCTGTTTGGGGGTCATCGGAGGATGAAAGGAGGCCGCCTGCTCAGGGGAAAGCAGGGAGGAAAGGCGAGAAGGAAGACTGGGAGGAGGAAAGGTAGAATGGAGGAGAAAAGATTATAAACTAAAAAAAAGTTTAACTTTTACAAGCAAACAGCTCGAGCAGGAAAGTGTCTGAGCGTTTTAACACCAGACATCAGATAAATGAGTTGGTGTTGCAGTGTCTGCATGAGGCACTCTGTGTCAGATTCTCCATTTCTGCAAAACTCCTAGAATAAATCCGATGCTAGAACTAGTGAAACCACACATCACACAGAAACGAATCAGTACGTCAGTCTGTAGCTTCTTACAGCTCAAATCTATTTTCATTTATTCTCACAATATTTACTCAACCTTTTAATGCTAAACGTTTATTACAGACACAGTAGAAGGGTGAACTGACAACATTGCTAGTTTCCTGATCCCATACTCTGATCAGCTTACAGTGCCAGCAGAGAAAGACCAACGGCTTTAGATGAAAAAAGTAACCAAGTTGTGCTCTCCAGCCAGCGGATTAATGAAGGACTGATGAGGGTGTCAGGATTGGGTATAAAACGTGTAAAAAAAAATTATAAAGAAAATAAACTTAATGATGGCTTGTAAAGAACTTTGATCTTTCAGAAACTACAGAGCAGAATTTTATTAAAAGATTTAGGATATTTCAGTGAGAAAAGATCGAGGACAGAAACCACTGTTGGATAACTGCTATGACCCCTTTCAGATGGCGGATAAGAGGCGCAACAGGCATGTGACAACTGAGGCAACATTTTATTGTCTCAGGAGGTCATTAGACATTACCAAAATAGAAGTCGGGGTTAGAGGTTTCTGCTCAAAACAAACCAAAACGCAGGGCCTAAAGAACTCAGAACCCACCAGCACAAAAAGACAAGAAATAAAGACTAAACACAACCCACAAACTTAACCGAACGACTACAGACCCAAGGAGGAGCAGCACCATAAGCTAATACAACAATTTAAATAACAAGATATAGCCAAAAGAAAACCACACAATCCTAACTATCCCAAAATCCCAAATTCCCTAAAGAAGATAAACATGATACAAAAAACCAAGCCAAGTAGTTAAACCCTACAGCCAGCATCAAACCTCACACGATGCAGAAAAAACTGTCTAAAAGTCATGACAGCTGCTGTCGTTTGTGGGTCTGCTAAGTCTTTTTATTTCCTGGGTCATGGCAACTCGAGCGCGATTGGCCCGTTTTGCAGCCAATCAGGAGAGGGGGAGGTGAAGGTGTGACAGCAGTCAGTCAATCCCATCCAGGTGTTGGAGTGTGATGATTTGTATGGGAAACAAGCCGCAATTAGTACGACAAGACACAGCAATAACCTTCAACCACTTAGGGTTCAGCATAAACACCATCATACCACCAGGATCAACACAGCTCAGGAAGACTTTGGAAAACCCATTTTCAACCTGATGTAGTTCATTACAAGTACGACGAATGGAACCTGAAACTGAGGCTGAGACACAGAAACTATACAACTTTATCATCTAGGACCAAGCGGCAACCTTTGGCGGTTCAAAGTGAAGCCTATGTGGAAGTGCATAAAACAGCAGTTCCCCCTTCATCCACTAGGGGCTGCACAACAGAGCAAACAGAGCCGTTAGAAATAAACATGTTTACAGCCTGGTTCAAAAATATTTTCGGTTAATAGGTCAGGTTTACCTTCATGACAGCTGTGAGGGGAGTAAAAATATTTTTAAATCGCCCGTTTAAAAGTAATTTAATCTCAAAACTCAACATATTTAGGGGCATGTCCTTTTGATTGACAGGTACCTGATCTCCCGCTTCATGTCAGAAGAACGTAGAACAACATCAGTGACGTACAACAAACTTTAGCTGTTTGTGGAGGCTAATAATGAGGCGATAAAAAAAAAAATCAAAGGAAATGATGGTCATTTCTATTATCCTACTGGAGCTCTTTCTTATCAAAAGGCAAATATTTAGAGCTAAAGTTAAATATCTTTGAATGAAAGCTAATTAGGAGAAGCCCTGTATGGTCGGATGTCTTCAATTCACACTGGAATATAAGGCAATTAAACAGGAGGCCTCAAAGGAGTTGGCTTCACGTCTGTTTATTTCTTCACTGTCTTTGAGAAGACTAGCTTCCTTCAATAAACATGTATAATTGCCTATTTATCAAAAAGCCCCCCTTTTACATGAAATATTCATGATAAAACAATAGCAACAGAACTGTAAGATGAGAAGGTTAGCGCCGGCAGTGGGGTTCTGCAGGTACCGTGCAGCAAACATCAACATGAGTTAATCACAAAATGAAGTTGCTCCATGGTCGTGGATTATTCCACTCACATTGTGTGAAAGCTGAAGACAAAATGAGTGGCGGTGTATTGGTGGATGAGCTTTTTATTCTGGTGTAAAGAGAAAAGATATTGCATCAGCGTCTGACTGGGGGAAATGAGATTTCAGTGTGTATAAGAAATATTTGAATAAATGTAATCCTGCTGCAACAGATCTAATCACAAACTGGAGACATGTCTGGCAAGTTAATGTGTGGTGGAAGTGTTGGACTATCCTCAATCTGTGTGTTTGTCTGTGTTCCAGGTGCTGTGGAGGTCAGGAAAGAAGGTCTGGAGGCTCAGATCAATCGTCTGGCAGAACTGATCGGACGTTTGGAGAATAAGGTGAATCATGCAAACATTTAAACTTGGACTTGGGACAGATTGCACTGTCCCAAGTCCAAGATTGTCCTAAATCCGTTGGATTTTTAAACAAATTCAGCTGCGTACCTAAGGTCTTAAAGAAACATAAACTACATCAGTAAGAAGTAGCAGAACATCAACACCATATTTTTATTTAATTTATTTATCCTTTACCATATTTGCAAATTGCATCTTCTTGTGTTAAACACACATCTTTGAAAGAAGAAAGACTTCAAGTACTTAAATTACAGAAGAAAGTATTAGTACATATGTCACTACTTGACCAGGTAACTAGCAGGCATAATCAGTGGTGGGTTGTGAAGAGACAACATTCTTTTGCATGTATCAAAATATTATGATCTGATTTTATTAAGCCAAACAGGTTCCAACACCTCTTCAGGACTTTTTATCCTGAACACAATGGAAAGCCTGTTGGTTACTTTAGAAATAAACTACCACCTAGCATATATAGCAGAACGTTGTTTTACTAAAGCAGCATCTGTCTCAATGAAAACTCGGCTGAATTGAAGTGGTTTGCAGAGATTCCTGGTTTAAAACGTTTCACACTGAAGCAGAAGAATGGATATTAACACTGACATGGTTTTATCTATAAATAAGTGCTTTTATAGAGTGGTGAGAAAAATAATTAGAGTCCTGAAGAATCTTATTTTAATCTTAAAAGTCTAATTCATTTCACAGGATGCTGTTAATGCTTTTATCAACCTTATGCTCTATCTATCTATCTATCTATCTATCTATCTATCTATCTATCTATCTATCTAGCTAGCTAGCTAGCTAGCTATCAAGTATCTGCTAGCTGTATAAAGAGACCCTATAAGCAACCAGTCAGCCTGGAAATGAGACATGTATTTGTTGAACAAGGGTTGCATCTAAAAGTTACATGATGGTAGTGATCCTGATTTGTTGTTGCCACATTCTCTCTGTTTTCAAACACATTATCAGGCCAAATAAAATCTGCTTTCTCGTGCATATTTAGCGTGTGTAGCTAAATATGTGTAGTGACGGTTTTGGACAGAAAACATGACTATAAATGCAGGACGTAGAAACTTACCTACTGTTGGGCCCCTGGGCTGAGAGGTTTTGTAGGCCCTGTCCTGTCCTCCAAATGTACCCAGTCTTCTACATTAAAATATCCTAGTAAGACGTACACATTGGGATTTACATACAGTTATGGATCTTTATTATTCCCATGAAAAGTATTTTATTCGATCAGCAGTTGTAGCAAAAACAAAGATCTAAAGTCTGTAATCAAGTGGTGGGTCTACGTCATTGTCTTTCATTGGCCCCAAAATTCCTGGCAGCGCCCCTGGTTGTATCAGATTGTGCTTTGGCCGTTAGCTTGCCTTACTTTGAAGCTACTGTCTCGTGCTGACGGCAGGAAGGTTATCTTTCCAGAAAGGGTCACGAGTATCCTGCCATTCTCTTTCTGACCATGCACACCGGGGATATCTAATCCACATATTGTTCAAGTTTACTCCAAAGTCGTTCACTGAAGAAAGAAAGTAATGAAGATAAGACTAATCTCCTTGTATGTAGCTCTGCTCCGTTTGAACCCAATCTGTCTTGTAGTTATTGTAAATCCACTGTGTTCATCTGAGAGCTGAGCTGCTTGGTAATAATATTTCAGACACCCCCCCCCCCCTTCTCTTCTTTGTGATAAAAGCACTTTAAGTCTTCAGACATTTGCTTACGACACATGTTGGTGTATGAGCTTATCTAACAGGTGAAGACCGAACAGGAAACTGTTTCTGTTCTTCCAAGCACGAGAAACTTCCATCTTGTCATGTCTTCTTTTATCTGTTTTGATAAATTATTACTTGCTGTTAGTGTAATTCCAGATATTTAAGGCCACGCTGTGTGTCTAAAGGGTACTACATCGTTTCTTTGTGGAAGCCAAGTTCCAGATAAAATCATCACCTCCGATTTTCCCTCATTAATTTTGCAGTTGTATAACCAGCTTCATTGCTAGGATATCATCCACAGATAACACTGTAACATGTTGAATTCATCCTTTATGCCTGGTGTCTGTGGACTCCAGCTGATTGCTTCCATTGGTGTTTTCATACGGACAGTAGAGAAGGATCTCCTGGTCATCTTCATCTTTGGATCAGCAAGCTGGTTGGATTGGATCTGTCAGGAGGATCATGTAATCCATTGGACTGACTTTGTCACCAAATCCAGAGTTTATCACAGTTTGCTGAAGGGATCCAGTCCACCCTGTCTAGTGATTAGTATTCAGTTTAGCTTGGATACTTCTGAAGATCTTTGCATCGCACATAAAAGGCCAGATGTGAGGTCTGTAGAAAGTTTGGAGTCTTTTCTTTCTTTCTTCTTTACCTTTATGATGACATTGGACCAGGTGGCTCTGCTATCTGTAATGCATCGTGGTTTAGCTAAAATAAGGATTATTTCATCAAAGATTATCTTCTCCAAGCGGCTCATTATTTTAGGTTTTTTTTAATGGTTTGTCTTATTTCTGCTGCTGTGATTGGCCGGATCAGGTGGACTGCCTCCTCACTGGAGAGTCTGTTCATATCCAGAAAATCATGGATCTTTTTCGTCTTGTTTTGACTTTTAAGCTGGTTTGCATTTTTTTGTTGCAAAGGCATCACAGTTTCTTTTGGATTATTGCTGCCATCCGATACTTGCTCCTAATATCTCCCACTCAGGAATCTCAAGAAACTTACTTCCTGTCCAGCTTTTTGCAGTAGTTTAGTTTACAGCTGTATCCCCAATAAGAAAAACTTGGGCCCTTATCACGTCATAACATAAAGGTTTTATTGTTAAAAACATGAAACTTATGACACTGAAATGTGATACGCTTTGTGAATATGTGGAATAAAAGCTGTATTTGTCTTTGAATGAAGAAAACTATGGATGCAGTAGATCAGAGAAATCTCTAAATGGGTTTAACTTCAGAGATAGCGTGATGGTGAAACTGGAAGACGCTAAACCAGACATATATGTCTCAGAAGACAGCGAGGCCATAGACGTAACCACTGAAACGTGTTAACCAAAGCAACACGAACACACGCAGGCAGGTGACGCGTTGCTCCCAACTGTCCCACATTCATGTGGAAGTATTAATCCTTGACATAAACAACAGAAATCTTTCTGCTTGACAAGAATAATTCCCATAAAATGGATTTTGCTTCAATATTTTTAGGTCGCAGCAACATCTGCTTGCAGAGCTTTGTGTTTTATGTTTTTACAGTTTTTATAATAAAACTTATGACATTATAATGTGATAAGGTCGCAGTCAATGCTTAACTATGTTATAACATGATACGGTCTGAAATGGGTTTTTTATTTATTGACATCTCTGTGTTTCTGTAAGTTTTAGTGTTTTCTTCTCCTGTTTTTCCGTTTGCTGTTCTTCTTTTCTTTACATTTCTTATGTTTTGTGTTTCCTGAAGCCGTTGTGTTTTATTTAGCCTGAAGATAGAAGCATGATTTTCCTTCTCATCACATGCTTGGATTCTTACAGAGAGAGATGCAGCCATCATCATTTAGTGTGAAATATCCAATCAGACCCCTGCATTTCTTCCTGAAGTCGGGGATTAGTCACTAATGAGACGTTTAAGCCCCTGTTGTTGCCAGTAATCTGAAGAGTTTATCTGATCCAAGCCACGTTTTTTGTGTGACCAGGCTACAATCTCTGACTTTTACTTTGATCTTCCTTTAAAAAGAAAAAATCCATTCTGCAGTCATCAGACTCGTGTCTGTGAGCTCTCTTTCTTTAGGGTGGTGGGGCACCCAAACCCCCAAATCATCCATTTTATAGTCCATCCCATGTTCTACTCCACTGTATCTCAAATGGGGGCACGCGTATACCCCTGGGGGTACTTCAAGGCATTCCAGGGGGTACATGAAATTTGTTTAAAAACATATATCTTTTTATGTTTTCTTTAAAACATCCTGAAACAAAATAATACAAATATATTATTCTATAGCCCTGTGATGGACTGGCGAGCTGTCCAGGGTGTACCCTGCCTTTCACCCAAAGACAGCTGGGATAGGCTCCAGCTTCCCCACCACCCTGAGTCGGATTAAGCAGTTAGGAAAATGAATGAATGAATATTATTCTATAAATGTTGAATATATTTCAATAAATGTAAGTGTACATTTATAAACTAAATGTACATTTAGATTTACATTATTTCATTCCTCCCAAAATCCCACAATCCGACGTGAATTGAACCCCACCCTGTTGCCTTGACAACAGAGTCCTGGTTGAAGCGTAGTAGAGATTTCGCACGGTTAAAGTTTAATGAACCAAACACAAATTACAAAGTCCTGTATTTCATGTTTTTTCTTAACCAAAACTACTTTGCAGTGGTTAGGGGTTACTTGGCTGAAAAAATATTTTATACAGAGTACTGTGTCACAAAAAGGTAGAGAACCGCTGTTCTGCTCTGCAAAGCTTTAACGTCTCTTCCAATCTGAATTTATTCTTTACTTCTATCAGTCGGGAGGGAAACTTTTACGAGTGGTTTACATTTTAATTTAGCTTTTTCAAATCAAATCAAATCAAAGATACTTTATTTATCCCCGAGGGAAAATTCAAGGTTCAATTCAGCTCGTCCAAGGTTAGACATACAGACATTTACATATGACAAGTTTACAGGACGGACTGATACTCCACAAAAAACACACTTCTAAGCATCAGCACAAGTTCAGACAATAGACAACACACAATATGGGAGGGAGGTGGGTGGGGTCTCCCAGACAGCCAGTGAGGTCGCAGCCAGCCAAGCAGCGCTCCTATCCAACTCGCCGTCCGTGAGTGGAGGGAGGGGCGAGGTCTGGAGAAGGCGGTGACAGTTAGGAGAGTGTGTCTGTAACAGTGGGTGTGTGGGGGGGGGGGCAGGGGTGTATGTATGGGGGAGTGGGTGGTGCATGTGTGTGGTAGGTTGGTGGATAAGTGTAGATATGATGGATGGGAGTGGGGGAGATTTGGATGTGACGTGGGGGTCAGGAGGATGGTTTTAAGGGTGGGCTGAACGGGTGGCTGGGTGGACCTGAATGTGTCCGGAAGTGTGTGTGTGTGTGGCTGTAGGTGTGTGCTGAGACAGTGTGAAGTGCCGATGTGTGGACAAGGGGGGACTTCATGTCCCCAGGTGGGGGTGTCCTCTGTGAGTGAGGGGGCGGTGGACAGTTGGTCTGGGATTCCCCTTCTGCCGCCCCGCCTCCTCTTTGTCCTCGTGCCCCCCTTCTGCATGTGGTGAGTTGGTCCCCTCTTGGGTCGGTGATGACTCTCTGGTTAGAGTCGCCGAAGGCTCTGGTTACGGGGATGGCTGTCCCCGGCTTGTCCTGGTCCTTGGGGGGCCCTGGGAGTAGGGGGCGTGCCCAGTGCCGCGGGCGGCTCACCTTCTGGAGGAAAGCTCACTTTCCTCCAGACTTAAATCCCTCAACCCCTCTTCCTCCCCGCTCCCCATCACACACAGGCAGGGTATTGGGAGGTGTGCACGTGGCGCTGGGTGGTGAGAAAGGCCATCAAGGTGGTCTTGATCGCTGCACCCAGCCTCGGCTCACCTCCCAGTTTTAATTACACTTAGACACCAAACACCAAAACACTGACGACTCACATGATTAGGGGGAAGAGCATGCGGTGTATGGTGGGCGGGGCTGCTTAGGTGGTCCCTCTCCCAACACCGCGTGGCACTTCCCTCAGTTTTAATTGCAACTAATACATACTTCACAATCAGTCATAAGCGGGGGGGAGGCAGGGACGATAGGGTCTTCTCATGCCCCTGCTCTCGGGGCTTTACTGGGGGGGGGGGTACGGGTGGGGGAAGAGTGCCGTCCATTAGGCCTAAGTCTGGGCTGGCCTGGCTGTAGGAGGGTTGTCGCCGGCCCTGGGGGGGTGCTGGGTCGGCTGCATCTGTGGGGTGGTGGGGGGGACGCTGGGAGTGGTGGGCGGTAATTATGGGGGCCCTGATCGGGGCCATCCTGTCCTCTGCCCCCTCTGAGGTATCTCACATGGGACATGATGGAGGGGTGAGGTGAGGATGTGTGGGAGTGGGTGTATGGGGTTACAGATGGATGGTGGGATGGCTGGGGGGGGATTAGGGTTGGGGATATAGGTGGGTAGGGGATAGGGATGTGTGAGGATGAGTAGATGTGTGTGTGGAGGGGTATGTTGGCGCGTGGGTTGTATTGGGGTGTGCCTGTGTTGGAGGAGTGAGGGTATGTGTGTGTGTGTGTGTGTGTGTGTGTGTGTGTGTGTGTGTGTGTGTGTGTGTGTGTGTGTAGGGGGGGGGTGTATATGCGGAATGGGATCTGTGAGTGAGGGTGAAGTTTGGAGGGGGGCTATGGGTGGTGGAGGGGTGTTTGGTGGGGCATGTGTGGTTGGGTAGAAGTAGAGGGATGGGGTGGCGGGGTGTGAGCGTGTGTGTGGGGGGGGGTGAGCGTGTGTGGGGGCGGGGGCGATTGGGGTTCGTGTGACTTGGTATGGGTGAGTGAGTAGAGGTGGGGTGGGGTTGTATATGTGATGGATGATGTGCATGGATTGCAGAGGGTTGTGTGGATGGGGGTTGAGAGGGGAGTGCGTGTTTGGGGGGGGGGGGGGGGGGTATGCATGTATATGTGTGAGGGGAGTGCGTGTTGGGGGGGGGGGGGGGGGGGGTAATGCATGTATATGTGTGAGGGGAGTGCGTGTTGGGGGGGGGGGGGGGGGGGGGGGGGGTATGCATGTATATGTGTGTGTGGTTTGGTGGTGGGGGGGTGGTGTCCTGTACCCGGGGGCGCAGCTGGTGCGCTGGGGTGCGACCTGGCTGCCGCTGGGTGGCGGTCTGGGGATCCTGGTCCTCCGTCGGTGTGGGCTGTGCCCTCTGCCTGCGGGGGCGGGGGGCTGCTCACGGGCTCTTGGGGCCCTGGGGCCTGCGCTCTGTCTGCCCTAGGTGGCCGGTGCCCGGGCCTGTTCCCCCTGACTGCGGGGGACTCTGGGTGGGCACCTCCTTCGCCACCTCCTGGGCAGATGCATGGCTGGCTCTGGAGTGGGGGGGTTGGGATCTGTACCTGGGGGTGACTGTCGGTTACCCGGGTCTCTGGGTTCTCCTGGCCTTCCTCTAGCTGTAGGCGGGCGGGGTCACATTGGCATGATCACTCTTCTCTAAACACGTTCCACTCTGAATGTTCTGCATGAATGTTCTGCATGTGTCACAGTCACTGAGTCATCCAGCAAGTTTATTCACTAACAGCAGGTAGCTCTCTTTCTGTCTTTTTGACTTAACTTGCTAGTTTCTGGTCCTCATGATTGTCAACGGTTTTGTTCTCCACGAATCTAGAGTTGGCTTGTGTGGGTGTATATATTTATGTGTGTGGGTGGGTATGTGTGTGTACTTATGTGTATGTGTATGTGTATGTATGTATGTGTATGGATATGTATATATGTATGCATGTGTGAGTGTATGTGTATGTATGTGTATGTGTGTGTGTGTATGTGTATGTGTATATGTATGTGTATGTATGTGAGTATGTATATGTGTATATATGTATATATATATATATATATATATATATATATATATATATATATATATATATATATATATATATATATATATATATATGTGTGTGTGTGTATGTATGTGTATATGTATGTATATCTATCTTTATGTATGCATGTATGTGTACATGTGTGTGTATGCATGTGTATGTATGTGTATATGTATGTATGTATGTATATATGTATATATATAATGTATGTGCGAGTGTATATACATATATATGTAGGTGGGTATGTATGTGCATATACATGTATGCATTGATCTCTTTCTTTTGTTGTTTTTTTTTGTTTTTTTATGTTCTCTTTTCTGTTCTCTTTCTGCCCCTTTCCTGTCCTTTCCGGTCGGGTCCAGCAGCATAAACTCTGTAATACAAGCTATTATCCAAAACAAATTGAAAAATAAAATAAGAATCAAGAAATACAAGGGGATCATTACATCTACAAAAGTTCCCCTTGGCAAAATAAATTTGCTCAGCAGAACACAGCATCCAGAACATCAGTCTGCTTGCTTAAATGCTGGACAAGACAAAAAAAAAAAAAAAAAAAAAAAAAAACAGTGGGTGTGTGAGTGTGTGTGTTCAGTGAGTGAGTCTGTGAACTTTTCCCAGTTCATCTGTGCCACCTGATGTCAATGCGGCCTTGAGAGCTGAGTTAAGTTTAAGTTCCACAGGCCTGAGAAAGGGAGGGGGGTCAGGAGGGGGACTGAGCATCAGACAGCATTACATTCCAGGAGACATGATTCTCGGCATAGTCCATCACAGATCTTCCAAAATTTCCTGAACACTGAAGGAAAAACTTTTGTTTATCATAGTTTGCTTCAAAGTAATTAACCTGAAACCTTGAGAAGTATTATCTCACAACAGTAACAATAAAACTATGATTATTCTGTAATCTTGAGATTAAAAACAGTCTAAACTTTTTCTATCTATTGTGAAATCATCAGGATGAAATTGAGGCCGTTTGACTTCTCAGCTTGAACATTCGGCTGATGCAGTAAATGATCCTCATTAGCATGAAGCTGGAAGGAGCAGTGTGAGGCTACGTTCACACTGCAGGTCTGAGATGGGCTTCACTTTGGATTTAAATGGGATTTCATGTGATCGGTCTATAACCCACATTAACATCATATGTAACACGCTGTTTACGTCTTTATCATAAAAATATCTGAAAATGGTCATTTTGGACAAAATCCTGCGTTGTGTACATAACCTCAGCAAATGTTGATGTAGGTCTGAAAGGGGGGTCGACCAGATAAACCAGTATGTGTTTGTACTGGTGCTTTAACCCTTAAATGTTTTGAGCCCGAAGTTACGATGAAGCCACTTCCTGTCAAATATCTCTCTGGAACAGCAGTGTGTGGAAATTCCTAGAAATTCTGGAAATTAATTTCTGGAAAACCCGTTGAGATGTGACATCTCGTTAGCGAGGGGGACCGACAGAGAAGGTGTGATAGAAAGCTGAACCTTTAGATGATCTGCAGAGGTTTTCCAGGCGTTTCTGTCCCGACCAGGACGTTTATAATCCTCTCACAAAGTGGAGAGTTTTTAGAGACTCCACAGTGACTGATCCACCATCATTTATCACATTTTTTGGGAGAAAAAAAAAAAGATCAATATCACTTCTGTGTTGCTATCTGGACCTAGAAGTGATGACAAAGCCACTTCTGTATCAAACGTTGCACAAATGAATTAGTTTAAATAAATGATAATGTCCAATCAGGAGCAGCCAGAGATGAGAAGTGAGCAGAATGTGTGTGTGTGTGTGTGTATGTGTGTCTGTGTGTGTGTGTGTGTGTGTGTGTCTGAAAAGAACAAAGATTATGATCCTCTAGGACTGTAAAAAAGCACACAGTTCCACCAGAGGTGAGTTTGAGTTGTATTTTTTTAATCATATAGTAAATAGTATTGAAACTGAAAAGACCTAGAAGCCTAGAAAGATGTTTGTTGCGTACCTGCATTCATTTGAGCAACAGAAGCCAATAGGAGTTCAATTTTGTGTAGAATGTTTTATAATGTGTGTGTGTGTGTGTGTGTGTGTGGGGGAAGGACATTATTATGTGGTGTGTGTTTTTGAAACACACGCCACATGTGAATGCAGAAATTGTTTTTATGACGTAAAGCAATTTATGTTGTGGCTTGCATGAAAAATGCTTCATAAATAAAGTTTGATTTGATTAAGGTTTATGCATTTATGCATATTAAAAAAAAACAAGACAGGCTTTTAGAAAAACAGCAAAACAAGGAGTCGTAAGGATAAATGCATCATCTAGTGTCTCATGCAAAGGAAATAATAAACGGGGGAAACTTAGGATGAAATATTCTGCAGTTTCTAAAATGTTTAAAAAGTTGAAATAAACTTTGCTCAGACCTGAAACGCGCCTGCTGGCTGTGAACTCATCATTTAGACACGTCCACCCTTAATTAAACTCTCTCTCTGTTGTAAAGTTGCCAGTTTGTGAGTTTGATATATAACACTGGTGAAATTGGGAACAGCACAGGAGCATGCAGAGGAAGAGGGGAGAGGAAAGCAGAGCAGGAGGAGAAAATGAAAGACACTGGGTGGTTAATGAGGAGCTGGGGGGGTGAAAGCACATCAGTCCAAACTATCTTCCTCCTCACTTCTTTGTCTTTGAGACACCTCCATCATGGCGTCATCCATATTTCCATCTGCCAGCATCTTCCTCGCCTCCTCCCCGACTCCTCCTGTCCGTTCCTCCGCGCTGCCTCCGTCTCATCCAGCGCGGCACATGTTCAGCCTAATGGAGCCCCAGCAGACTCAGCTGTCTTTAAGAGAGCGAGCCACCACGGCAGAAAGAGCCAAGAATAACTAAACGCTGTGTATTGCCAAGGGGGAGGAAGCGTGGGAGGACGGGGGGGGGGTGTCGCATTAGATGGGAGGATGGAGAAAGAACCTGCATCTCCAGCTCCAGTCCCTCATTAGAAACAACCTTTAACTTGTGATCTGATCTGCTTCTGAGGAACGGCTCAGGCTCAGAACGAACCGCTCCCTCAGCAGAGTGACCCGTTTCTGCAGGGATGATGGAAACACTCCTTACTAAAGGAGTTTCCTTTTATCACGTGTGACTGGAAAGATCTCCAGAGACTTTGTTACCGTAACCTGAAGCTGGCTTGTTTACAGTTGCCATAGCAACAAGCAAATCCTTTCACAGCTGACTGAACAGTCAGAAAACAGTAAAGACTTAGGAATAACTTTTTTTGTCACCTGCTATACGTGTATTAACTTAAGCCTGAGAATTGTGCACAGAGAGACGCAGAAATGTATTTATTTATGTTTATTTCAGCGTCCTCTGTCTGTCCAGATCTCATACCTGCACCGAGGCATGGCGGCGTGGTCCGTGGGGATGCGGAATCTGATCTCACAGCAATGCGTCTGCAAAGCACGCCGCTTTATGTGTTCTTTTGTGTGCAATGTCTCACATTATTAAAATGACTCACCAAATGGCTACAGTCAGGGAAGAACTGCAAGGCAGGGTGTCACGAAGTAATATCACGCCACATAAGTTAGCATCTTATATCACACCAGGTGTCCCACCCCCTTCACATCGCTTGGCCCGCAGGCACATGAGAAGCACATCAGATTGTAATGACATGCGTGTGTTTTTCATGGAACCAAGCTGAGCTGTGGCTGCAAGCAGCTCTCTGAGAGCAGCGTTGTGATATTGTTGACAAATATTAAACATGGAATTATCTGTCTAATCCAAACACAGGCATTAAAGCTTGTATGATAACTCCCTCTTTTAAGAAACGCTGTCTGATTGAGACGCGCCCAGCTTCAGTCCTGATTATTTTACTGCACAGAAGACTGAGCCCACTGTGGGATTAACTGGGAATAGGCATGTTTAGTCGCTGAATTCAGATAGAGCCAAGCCATTTTATTAAGAGTTTGATGAGAAAGTCGTTTTGGGTAGCAGAAAACTCAGCTCTTCAAGGAGCACTTCAACACTTAGTATAGCTGTATTTATTGGAAAGTTGGAGAACTCAGCCCAGTTCTTTGCAACAAACTTTATGATATTAATTCCTTGTATTGTAACATAGGTGATATTATATGGTGGGAAGGAAGTAAACAAACAAAAAAAGCCTGTAGCACTTCATGCAAGGATCTGCATCCAACTGGACAGTCCACTAGCACCTTCCTACGATGTCCTCTACTGTTTGATTTTGTGCTTGTGTTGTTCTAACTCATATGTAAGTCACGTTGGATAAAAGCGTCTGCTAAATGACTGTAGAATAGAATATAAAATAGAATCATGAGTTTTAAGAGCACAGACAGGTTTTTAAGGGGTTAAAAACTGCTGGATTGGGACTAAAAAATGAGCTGATCTCCAAAATGAATAAGAAGTTAAAGATTAAACAACATTTACAGTATTTTAATTCAAGTTTCAGTCAATAATTTCACATAAAAAGTAAAGATTAAGCAGAGATTTGAATTCTGAGACTCATTTTTTCGGGGTTTTCTTTTTTATAAACTATAACAAGGAAAGTCTCGACCATGCAAATACCAAAACAATGTCCATTCCTTAAACCCAGCATTCAGCCATGCAGGAGCCCCCCCAAGCAGCGGTTTAGTACTCCCTGTACTAAGATAGTCACTGTGTACAGGATGGCTGTAAAAGGTGCAACATGTTTCTGTTCCTCTGTTTAAGATGTGAAACGGAAACGAACAGAAAAATTGGCAGTTGTGTTGAACTGTGGAGGCTTCAGGTGAAACAGCTGCTAATGTGAGAACTAGAAAGGCAAATTAAAATGCAATTTAACTACAGAGACTGTTGGAAATATTAGACATTTGAAAAGACATCTCTTCAGCTCGTTTAAAATTTTGTGCTAAATTAAGCTAAGCTAATCTAAACTATGCTAACTTGCTGCTAGCTGTTACTTTCTATTATTAATCTTCTTCAAACTTTTAAATAAGTGAATAAAATATTTCTTGGTGAAAGTCAAATATTCAATCTCACACAGAAAAGCCCCGAAGTTCCAGTGAGATTAAAATAATTTGTAATATAATAAACATTCATCTTTCACACACCAGCTAATGCTGCAACTATTGTGTCATTCAAGCTGTTTCGGAAATGATTTCCTGATGATAAATGTTGTGACTCAGGCAGCTCTCAGGGACATTTATAAATTTGACATTTTTAATTTCAGCAGCACTCATGTACAAGTGAGAGGCAGTTTCTGCTCAGGCCAGGTGAGCGGACCAATCAGCAGACTTGGATTTTTAGCAGTTTCTCTCACTTTTTAAAAGAAACATGCAAATACAGTAGAGGCACTCAGATAATCAAATATTGTTTAATTCTGATCAGATTGTTCACTTTTAATGCACCTACAGTAATAATGCAGACATTTCTACTTTCCAGATAAATATCCAACTGAGGACTCCAGATATGGAACACGGCTTATTTCTACTCAATATGTTGACTTTTTTTTGTTTGTTTTTGCTGCTCTGCTTCTGCATTTCATTTCATTTCATTTCACACACACACACAGACACACACACACATTTATATATTTATATCCTCAATCCCTCTAACTCTCTATTCATAGCTAAGATGAGAGTGTGCTACTCCGGCCACCCACTGGCAAGAATTAGTGATGTACCACCAGAAAGCCGTCTAACTGAGATGAATGCAGCAATAAGTACAATCCCTACCGCGACCATCACTGAAACCAACGTGCTGATATACAGTACAGCAACGGTGATCCTGGAGAAGCTTAGCCAACATAACATCAAGGGCAAGAAGGAGGCACTATGGAAGTTGAGGTTAAAAACCAAGATCAAGGCAACTCGAAGGGAAGTTAGTGAACTGTAAGAACTCCAGACGGACACAACCATGAAAAGGGAGCCAGAGAAGTACAGCCAGGTGTCCATACCTGAGGTCCTAGAAACTGCTGGACTAAAAGACAGCACAGAGGCACTAATCGTGGCAGCACAGGAGCAGGCCCTGAGCACCAGGGCGATTGAGGCCCAGATCTACCATACCAGGCAGGATCCCAGGTGCAGACTATGCAAAGGAGCCCCTGGAACAATCCAGCACCTCACAGCAGGGTGCAAGATACTAGCAGGCAAAGAATACATGGAGCGCCATAACCAAGTAGCTGGCATAGTGTACAGGAACATCTGTGCAGAATATGGACTGGAGACTCCTAAGTCCCAGTGGGAAACTCCCCCCAAGGTGGTGGAGAATGAGAGGGCTAAGATCCTCTGGGACTTCCAGATCCAGACAGATAAAATGGTGGTTGCCAACCAACCAGACACAGTGATCATGGATAAGCAGCAGAGGAAAGCCGTAGTGATCAATGTATCCATCCCCATTGATGGAAATATCAGGAAAAAGGAGCACGAGAAACTGGAGAAGTACCAAGGCCTCAAGGAAGAACTGGAAAAGGTCTGGAGGGTGAAAGCAACAGTAGTACCCATAGTGATGGGAGCACTGGGGGCCGTGTCCCCCACACTGGAGAAGTGGCTCCAACAGATACCTGGCGAAACATCAGACATTTGCGTCCAGAAAAGCACAGTCCTAGGAACAGCTAAGATACTGCGTAGAACCCTCAAGCTCCCAGGACTCTGGTAGAGAACCCGAGCTGGAGAGATGAACAGCCACCCGTCCTACCCTGGGGAGATGGGAGGGTGGGGTGAGAGAGGAGTTTATAAGTATTGTATTTTCAAAGCTTTTATTGAAAACAAAGAAAAAGAAAGCTCCAGTAAATGACTGTCAGTGACAACACACTGAGCCAGAAAATGACTACACATAAAAGAAGAAATAAGTTCCCAAACTTTTCTGTTGGCAGGTCTGCTTTCAGAGTCATGAGAGCAGCAGAATAACAGAACACATTTCCTCCTAAATCCCATTTACAAAGGGACAGAGTACTGCAGAAATAGTATGAAACTAAGAAGCCTTTGTCTGACTTCGTGCAGGCTTTTCCTGCATGCGTCGCCGTATTGACACTGTGCAGGTGTCTGCAAAAGGAAATTTTATCACACTGTCAAAGCGAATCCTGAATTGTTTACTGAATGAGTAATAGGGCAGCCACACACTGTGATGTTTTATCTGGCAAGATGGAAATAGATCTTTATGTTGGCACCACTGCTCCGATAACACACAAAGATCCTGTTACCTGCACACGCCTCCTCAAAGAGGCAGATCCGTTGTGTTTGTGTTGCTACAGGTCTCACTTTCACACTCTCCTGCTGTCTTTCATGTTTTTTGTCTGAAAACAATGTTTATTTATTTCTCTCCTTGAGTGGCAGACAAGGCAATGCGTTTCTTCTGTGGAAAGCCAAACCCTTGGGATCGTAGCATCACAAAATACAGACAACATGAAACATTTTGTCTCTGCAGCTCAACCATTTACATGCCATCTTTACTGTTTGGTACAGCAACATTTTTAGTGACAAAAAAAACTTATAAATGAAAAATACGTGGAAGTTGACCCATATGTAAGTCTGTATGTACGTCTGCAGGCGTATCAGAACCCTGCAGACCAGGACTAACAGGTACCTGCAGCTTCTTCCCCTCCGAACCGAACAGGTACGAAGTTTTCTGTAAAAATAATTAAACATTTGCTGTGTGGGATAGAAGGAACCTTCCATATCAACAATCTGTCTTCCCCATCAACAAAGTCTTACAAAGTTTTACAGCAGGTAGGCTACTCAGATGCCTGTTTCCCAGAATCTCCCTTCCGCTCTGTCGCCTTCCTGTTGAAAACTAATTGAAAAGTTTTACTTAATTACAAAGCATATTAGTTTATTCTTTGCCCAGCACTCACTAAATTAATTTGTGTGACTGTATTTATAAATTAGTTGCGTAAATTGGTGGCTTATAATTTGACAACAACAAATGTAATGATGTTTTGGCCAAGTGAATGGTGTGTTTGGCCCATGAACTTATGAAATTACTATCAAATGTATTTAATAAAAAAGTCCAAAGGAAAACAGCCTGCATGGCATTTATTGATTAATATAGCTTCTGTTTAGATTCTATCTGATAATAAAATTAATTAGAGCATAAAATTAGCGCTAGCGCTTGGTTCGTCTACCACCAACTGTTAAGCAGAAATGAAACTTTGCAGACTTCCTGCTACCCTGTTGACAACAGCAAAGCCCGATCCTGTATGAGTAAACCATGCGGTTAGTAGGAAGTGTTTGCTGTTTCACAGCTCTGACAGACCGCTGAGGTCTGAACCACGGACATCTGCTGTTGTTGTCGGTGGCAGGTTACTTTCCATGTATGCAGCTAAAACTTTGTCTATTCAACAATAATAAGCCATGGTTTCAGCCAGAAGACATCTTAACCAGCTTCTAGAAGGTGCTAGCGATTAGACAAAGGCCTGCATGAGTTATCTGTGACAAAAAGAGCCTAAAGTATGCAAATCTGTCATTTCTCTTGGTTAATGATCATCTTTTTTTGTGTAAAGAAGGCTCAGTGTGTTGTACTGCAGGTGTGAAGGATACACATTTACACCAAACCACTGATAACATCATGTCACCTCATCTCATATTTATCTCGCCCCAAATTCCTGTAAACTTAGTTAGTAGCAGTGAGTATAGACGAGAACAAGGAAACAGTTACCAGGTATTTTGCTCGCTGTATGTTCTCCGTTCTGTTAAGGTGGCAACCTTTGCAACCCTCTCTGTTGTTTTTATTGGACTGCAGTTCTGATCTCAAACACTAGGTGTCACTGTTATGATCGCCTTTAAACTGACGTTTGCATGATCCATAATATCACATTACCACTTTCAAGCTTTTTTATGCTTCTATTTTACTGTGTTATTTGTAAATATGGAAAATTGCATTGTGTATACTAAAAACCACTATATATCATCCTGGTTTTATTTCATTACTTTTTTCATTTATTTGACTTGTTTTGTTGCTTCTTACTAGAGAGACAACATCTGCTGGTAAAAATTCTTTGTATGGTTAGTGGTTAGTTAGGGCGGGGGTTATTTCCCTTGTTAAGGTCGCAAAGGGAAAGATCTCACACTCACCTGTTTGAGCATATTCACTTAAAGTGGAGCAAACGAGGTGAGAGGTGACAGGATTTTCTCATCTTTGGGCTTCATTTACAGGATATAGAGACACATAAGACTGCTAGAAGAGCTTTAGAAAGTTTATTTTATATAATATTAAATCTTTAACTTTGGTTTTTACTAATATTGACCCAAAGAAATATGAAAAAAGTCCAAGAAAAGTAAAAAGTTCTCCTCCATTGGCCTCTAAAGCTTGTAAGGAATGAAGATGAGTGGTGATGATTTACATTTCTTATTTTTAAATTGAATCTGTTTTCAGATTAAAAAAATATAAAGCAATAGATTGATAGTATTTACCAACATGAGGCATTTTGATAGTCCATCCATTCATCCATTATCCTAACCGCTTAGTCCAATGAAGAGTCGTGGGAAGCTGGTGTTAGGTTGACGTCAAGTGCGGGGGATTCATATGCGGACTCGGCTTGGAGTTTCAACAATGCTTTATTTGCTTCCTTCTGATTTCGGTTTCTTTCCCAGGTGGATGCGGAAGATAGGTTAGTCGGCAGGCAGACAAGCGGGGAGGTAAACCTGGCGGACAGAGAGGCGGGCAGGCAGGCAGGCAGGCAAGCGGTAGGGCAGCAATCGGGCATGCAGGCAGGATCTCTGACGGGGAAAAACACACAGGTTAACGATCAGGAAATCACACTGGGAAGAATCCTTCAGGCCGAGAGTTGTACCAAAGGCGTTCAACTATCTGGCGATGAACAGCAGGCTGAGCAGATCTTAAATAGTGCTGCTGCTGATTGCCAAGATGCCGATCAGGTGCTGATCCAGGTGCCAGGATGCCAGACACACCCACCAGGGAACAGGATCACAACAGTACCCCCCCCTCAACGGGAGCCACCAGGCGACCGAAACCGGTCAGGATGAGCCCGGCGAAAGTCACGAACCAGGGAGGCATCCAAAATGAACGAGCGAGGGACCCAGGTACGCTCCTCAGGACCATACCCTCCCCAGTCAACCAGGAATTGAAGGCCCCGACCACGACGGCGCACATCCAGGAGACGTCGAACCGTGTAGGCCGGGCGACCAGCCACAAGCCGGGCGGGAGGAGGGGGCCTGGAAGGAGGGACCAGAGGACTGGATGAAACAGGTTTAAGTTGGGAGACGTGGAAGGAGGGATGAACCCGCATGGATCGGGGGAGCTTAAGTCGAACCACAGTAGGGTTAATGATCTGTTGAATTTCAAAGGGGCCCAAGTAACGAGGAGTCAGTTTCTTGGCATCGGTCCGCAAAGGAATGTTCCTGGATGAGAGCCAAACCTTCTGACCAGGGGAATAACCGGGCGCAGGAGTCCGGTGACGATCCGCCTGGCGCCGATTCTGTTCCCCAGTTCGGAGAAGCGCAGCCCGAGCCTTCTGCCAAACCCGTCGACAGCGGCGGATGTGAAGTTGGACAGAAGGCACAGAAACCTCATCCTCCTGGGCGGGGAATAGTGGCGGCTGGTACCCTAGGGAGCATTCAAAAGGGGACGATCCAGAGGCTGAGGAGGTGAGAGAATTGTGCGCATACTCAACCCAGTCCAGATGTTCACTCCAAGAGGATGGGTTAGTTTCTGCCACACACCGGAGGGCAGTCTCCAAGTCTTGATTCGTCCTTTCAGCCTGACCATTGGTTTGGGGGTGAAATCCTGATGACAGACTCAGAGTGGCTCCAATTGACTGACAAAAGGCTCGCCATACCTGGGACGTGAATTGGGGCCCTCTGTCAGACACGATGTCGGCGGGCAGTCCGTGGAGCCGAAAAACGTGATGAACCAGTAGGTCAGCCGTCTCCTTGGCCGAGGGAAGTTTGGGGAGTGCGACAAAATGCACGGCCTTGGAAAAGCGGTCAACAATGGTTAAGATTGTATCTTTACCTTTGGAGACGGGTAGGCCGGTGACGAAGTCCAGGGCAATGTGGGACCATGGCCGTCTGGGAACAGGCAGGGGTCGTAGAAGACCGGCTGATGGTCTATGAGAGGCCTTACTCCGGGCACAGGTGGTGCAGGCAGCTACATACTCCCGAGCATCCTTCTCCATTGTGGGCCACCAAAACCTACGCCTAATGAGGGATAGGGTGCGTGTGGATCCAGGATGGCAAGCCAGACGGGACGAGTGACCCCACTGGAGGACCAAGGAACGGACGGCATCTGGAACAAATAGGCGGTTAGGAGGACCTGTACCTGGGTCAGGTTTCTGTTGCTGGGCTGCGAGGACCCTATCCTCTACTTCCCAGGTAAAAGCGGGCAACAATGCGGGTAGCAGGCAGGATTGGGTCCGTGGAGGAAGTGGATCCTGAAGTGAACTGGCGGGAAAGGGAGTCTGGCTTCTGGTTCTTGGACCCAGGTCGGTACGACAAGGTGAAGTTGAAGCGGTTAAAGAAAAGGGACCAACGGGCTTGACGGGGATTTAGCTGTTTGGCTGACTGCAGGTATTCCAAGTTCTTATGGTCTGTCCAAATGAGGAATGGCTCCCTAGATCCCTCCAGCCAGTTATGCCACTGTTCGAGAGCCAATTTAATGGCTAGGAGCTCGCGATCACCGACGTGGTAATTTTGTTCAGCTGGGGTGAGGCGTCGAGAGAAATAAGCACAGGGATGGAGTTTCTGAGTCCTAGATGATCGCTGAGACAGCACAGCTCCAACTCCTTTGTCTGAGGCATCGACCTCAACCACAAATTGACGACTGGGATCAGGGTGTAGGAGAACAGGGGCTGTGGTGAATAGATCCTTCAGTCTACGGAAAGCCTGATCTGCAGGTTCAGACCAGGTAAAGGGAATTGATGGAGAGGTAAGACGAGTGAGAGGGGCTGCAATCTGGCTATAGTTACGGATGAAACGGCGGTAAAAATTAGCAAATCCCAGGAAGCGTTGCAGTTCTTTCACAGAGGTGGGGGTAGGCCAATCTACCACCGCCTTGACCTTCTCCAGGTCAGCTCGGACTTGCCCAGTCTCAAAGATGTAGCCGAGGAACGATACAGTACTCTTATGAAACTCACATTTCTCAGCCTTGACAAATAAGCGGTTCTCCAAGAGTCTCTGTAGGACCAGTCGGACGTGCTCAGACTCGTTCTGGGAGAAAATGAGGATGTCGTCTAAATAGACAAAGACGAAGCGGTTAAGGAGATCTCGTAACACGTCATTAACCAGGGCCTGAAACACGGCAGGAGCATTACATAGTCCAAACGGCATAACACGGTACTCAAAATGGCCCAAGGGTGTCCTAAACGCTGTTTTCCATTCGTCTCCCTCTTTTATCCTGACCAAGTGGTATGCGTTGCGAAGGTCGAGCTTCGTGAAGATTGTGGAGCCATGAAGGGAATTGAAAACTGACTCCAGTAGGGGTAAAGGGTACTTGTTTTTAACTGTGATTGCATTTAAGCCCCGGTAGTCAATGCAAGGTCTAAGTGAGCCATCCTTCTTGGAGATAAAGAAGAATCCAGCTCCTAGGGGTGAAGAAGAGGGCTTAATTAATCCAGCTGCTAGGGAATCTGAGATGTACCCCTCCAAAGCCTCCATCTCAGGTCGGGATATGTTGTATAGTCGGCTGGTAGGCAGTGGGGCACCTGGGAGCAAATCAATGGTGCAATCGTAAGGTCGATGAGGTGGCAGTGCTAAAGCCTTGTCCTTGCTGAAAACCTCCATTAAATCATTATATACTGTCGGTACTGCAGACAGGTCTGGGGCAACGGGTTGAAGACCAGAAACGGATGAGGTCGGGGGAATGGCCGACAGAAGACAGGTGGCATGACAAAAGGAGCTCTAATTGATAATTCTCCCAGTCCGCCAATCTAGGTGCGGATTATGTAATGACAGCCAGGGGTGACCCAAGACCAGTGGAGACTTAGGTGATTCAACAATGAAGAAAGGTATGTATTCCTGGTGGTTGCCAGAGACTATCAGTCTAACGGGGATGGACTGTCGGGTTATCGAATAAAGATGGCTACCATCCAGAGCCTGTGCTGATACAGGGGAAGAAAGAGCCTCCAGACATAACCCAAGAGTGGTGGCCAAAGTCATCCAGAAAATTAGCCTCAGCTCCAGAATCCACTAAGGCCTCAACAGAATGGGGGGTCTTATCTACGAACAGGGTTGCGGGGATAAGTGTCTTGGTGTGGGGGATCTCATTGGATGATGTGGTCATCAGTACTCCCGCCGCTACTGACGACCCTGGTCTTTTGCTCGGTTGGGACATAGAGATATCCGGTGTCCAGATCTTCCGCAGTAATAGCAATCTCCAGAGTCCCTTCTCCTCTGCCGCTCCTCTGGGGAGAGGTGAGCCCTGCCCAGTTGCATGGGCTCCTCCGTAGGCGGGGTAGTGTGAGACAGAGGGGAGGAGTTCGATCCCGAGAGAGTGCCCGAGTCTTGGCTGGATCTGGACCGCCGTTCCCTATCCCTCTCCCGTAGCCGGTTATCTATTCGTATGGCCAGAGAAATTAGTTCGTCCAGCGAGCCCGGTGTGTCTCGGGTTGCCAACTCATCCTTTAGCCGACTGCTTAACCCGTTGGCGAAGATGTCGCGGAGAGCCTCGTTGTTCCAGCCTGAATCAGCAGCTGCTGTCCTGAACTCAATCGCAAAGTCTGCTACACACCGATCTCCCTGACGGAGATTAAGGAGACGCTTGACTGATTCACCGCCCCTTACTGGGTGATCAAAAACTTTTTTCATCTCCTCGACAAATGAGGAATAGGAAGAGTGTCTAAAATCCTGCTGTTCATATGCCGCTTCCGCCCACGCCAGTGCCTTTCCTTCCAGCAGTCCAATTATATATGAAACCTTGGATCTATCGTTAGCATAGGTGAGTGGCTTCTGGTCAAAAATAATGGAGCATTGGAGGAGGAATCCCCTACATTTTCCCAAATCCCCAGCGTAGGGCTTGGGATCTGGGATGTGTGTCTCTCTTACTGTGACTGCTCGATTGGGTTGAAGCGCGGGTGCGTCGGGATCCGGCAGCTGGGAAGGTGCAGAAGGGATCAATCCAGCGACATGTGTGGTAAGTTGGGCCAGCTGAGAGAGTATGGTGTGGTAATTATGATCCAGAGTCAACATCAATTGTTCATGTCGAGCGAGGCGAGCATTCAGACCTGAGAGGGCTTGTTGTAGTGGGTCCGAGGCGACTTCCGGGTTTGAGTCCGCTGAATCCATTTGTGGCCAGATAGTTCTGTTAGGTTGACGTCAAGTGCGGGGGATTCATATGCGGACTCGGCTTGGAGTTTCAACAATGCTTTATTTGCTTCCTTCTGATTTCGGTTTCTTTCCCAGGTGGATGCGGAAGATAGGTTAGTCGGCAGGCAGACAAGCGGGGAGGTAAACCTGGCGGACAGAGAGGCGGGCAGGCAGGCAGGCAGGCAGGCAGGCAAGCGGTAGGGCAGCAATCGGGCATGCAGGCAGGATCTCTGACGGGGAAAAACACACAGGTTAACGATCAGGAAATCACACTGGGAAGAATCCTTCAGGCCGAGAGTTGTACCAAAGGCGTTCAACTATCTGGCGATGAACAGCAGGCTGGGCAGATCTTAAATAGTGCTGCTGCTGATTGCCAAGATGCCGATCAGGTGCTGATCCAGGTGCCAGGATGCCAGACACGCCCACCAGGGAACAGGATCACAACAGCTGGAGCCTATCCCAGCAGTCAATGGGCAAAAGGCAGGGTACAGCTCGCCAGTCCAGCATTTTGATAGTCTTTATTTTAAAGCTGGTCTAATCTAAATCCATCATCTCACCTGCTTCAGTGGAGTTGTACAGTGTCAGACTGCCCTGGAGCCTGAAAACATACTCATGCAAAACATATTTAATAATAATTTAAGTAAAAACCACTCCATATTGGCGCAGCTGTTATATTTTGCACACATAAATAAGGTAAATTGTAGACATAGCTGCAATCCTTGGAGCTTATTTATGGAACAACTTGACCAAACACAGGAAATTATGTACAGCGATAATTAAATTTAAAAGACTGTTTGGAAAAAAACTAACACTAATGAAGACATAATGATCCCATGCAGCCACGAACTACCGTTATAACTGCAGGTATTTATTCCGTTTTATAATGACATACTTTTGTGTGATATAATGAAAATTCATTTCTGATAAAAATTTAAAGTTTTTTTTAAAAGAGTAAAGAAGGTCATGCCTTAAAAAGTTTTTACTTCTACTTTCTCCTTTTTTAGACCTCGATGGTTGAAAGGAAATGTCTGGAAATTTTGTTAATGAGTTACGTTTTTGTCTTTTTTTTTTTTTTTTTTTTTTCGTTAGTAAAAGCTATTTCTATTGTTTTTTATGTACTGATTAAACTAAAATTAAACTTCAACTAAATCAACTATAACTAATTGCAATTATGCATGTGTGTGTGTCTGTGTGTGTGTGTGTGTGTGTGTGTGTGTGTGTGTGTGTGTGTGTGTGTTTTGCTTTTTTGTGCTGTTTAAATTAAACTGTCCCACCGTTATTATGTTTGCACACATGTATTACAATCAGAGCATTTTTCCCATCCAAACCAGTGGTTTCCAAACCTATTTAACCACAACGCTGCAGGATAATATGCGTTGTGTAAGTGTGATGTTTCTAACGGCTCATCCTGCACCCATCCTCTAAAAGTTAAGCTGAAATTTTTCCATAAATAATGACAATAAAGTGTTTTTTCAGGTTTGGTTAATGCGTGTATCAGTGCACCTACGAGCACCACCATAATGCCAAATTCACACGTTTAGTATGGCATAAGTAATAGCGATAATGATAATGAAGAGCTGAATTGAAGCTTGGTGGGCAGTTCCTACCATCGTCATCTTGGCAGATGCATCTGTGTCGTCTTGCCAGAAAAATCCCACCCACGTTATGGTGGATGATTGACA
This sequence comes from Telmatherina bonti, assembly GCF_933228915.1. Classification (NCBI taxonomy): domain Eukaryota; kingdom Metazoa; phylum Chordata; class Actinopteri; order Atheriniformes; family Telmatherinidae; genus Telmatherina; species Telmatherina bonti. The sequence goes on from NC_136620.1 coordinate 9,656,976, forward strand.
TCGAGCGAACTCCGAGCTTTCTGTAGCTAAGAGCTAACCAAGCTAACCCGGAGATAACAGGAGTTAACCAGCTAACGTAGGTAAGAGGGCTAAAGCTAAGTTACGTTGTTAACTACTAAAAACCGCGGTTGTTCTACGTTCTTCTTACTTGAAGCGGGAGATCGGGTTCCTGTCAATCAAAAGGACAAACCCCTAAATATGTCGAACTTCAAATTAAATTACTTGTCATGAAGGTAAACCTGACCTATTAAACCTCAAATGGATTTTTTAACCAGGCTGTAAACATGTTTATTTCTGCTGTGAAGTTGATCTTTTTTAACATGGAAGTCTATGGGGAATTGCTCTGTTTTACAGCCAGCACCTAGGGGATGAAGGGGGATCTGCAGTTTCATACACTTCTGCATAGACTTTACTTTTAACCCCCGAAGGCTCTGTCCATATATTTCATATAGCGTCTATGAATGCAACATACCATGTTACCTGGAACTGCTATACATTTTTGAGGCTGGAGCTATCTGCAAGCTGGCAGTAATTAGCTTTTCTAGTGGTTCTCTTATGAGTAGCACGGCACTCGACTCGCCCATCAGGGGGTATTTCTGTTTCTCCAGATTGAGCGCCATCTCACTACTCCGTCTCATTATTCAAAGCACAAATCCCTGACTTTTATCATCAAACTTGTGCTTAAAGGGTCAAATGTCCACAGCGACAAAGGAATAACGTTTCACCAGATAATGTGTGTTTTTGTGCTGTTGAACCAGCAGTACGCTCCAGCTTCCATTTCAATCCAGCTGTGAGTGCACCTTACGCTTCCGTCATTCATCCCAGAAATCTGTGAATATTGTATATGTGTATGCGTATGTGTGTGTGTTACCTACCTACTGGGCTAGACAACCATTTTCTTGACTCCGCCTGCAGTGTTTGGTATAAGTTAGTTACCCTCTGAGCCACACAGGCACTGTTCAAACGGTGCTTCTCATCAGTCGCCTCAGGGAGAGAAACCTGCCGAGCTCACTGTGAGCCGTGATGGTTTCTGTAAGTCTGACTCACAGATGGCGAGAATAGAGGAGACTGGAAACTGGAAATCAGATTCAGATTGAACTTTATTTTATCCCACTCAGTGAATCAGCCTGCTGCTTAATCCATCCACAGAAACATGACTATTTCCAGTAAACAAGCATGGAACAGGAAGCAGTTTAATGATTTAAATACTTCTTGGTGATAGTTGATGATTTCCCCTCTTACAACTCGTTAGGGTTGACCCATTTCTCCACAAACCAAAACGAACGGGCAAACCATTAATGCTGGTGGCAAACTGGAAGCATGTAGTATGTTGAGCTGAACATCTGTCCACCTCTGTATAAGGAACATGGCTTATGGTTATTCTAGTAAGGTGATGCACGCCATCCCTTCCTCTGCTGTTATCTGCATCTTGTGCTGCTGCAGGGCAAGTAGATGTGGTGGATGTGCAGCTGAACGGAAACATGCAGGAAGAATTTGAATGGAAAACACATTTTCTGAGTGTTTTAGTCCAAGTTTGAAAAGTTCAGTCTAGTATCATTTCAGTAATTTTCTCTAGATTGAGAGCGATCTAACCGCTGTTTCTCATCAGTCAAACTAATGTATTTGAATGTGTTTTTAAAGACTCATTCTGTAACTTTTTGACCTTATAACTCCAAGTCCCGGGCTTGTTTAATGACACAGCGTCATCTATCATGTGCGTTCCTGGAGTTGCTGCTGCCCAGCAGCGTCCCAAGGTTGAAAACCGCATTATGAAACTTTTTCACCCGGGACACTGCGTGATGTTTCGCTTAATCAGAAGGAACTGGCTGTTTTGAACACATAACGTTGCTGATTCAGCAAAGAAGCGCAAGAGGATTAAAAGAGAGAAAGAGACTAAACAAACTGGCTGGAGAGAGCTAACAGGTCAGGTAGGATGCCAGATGGATGCCAAATTAGTCGTTGATAGGGGGCGCATGACGGGAAAATGGTAAAAGTTTGGTAGTGTGTCTTTAAAGTGGAACTATTATGTGCATTTCAGGCTAATTTATTATTATTTCTGAGACCAGAAGGGCTGGGATTGATCTAGTTATTGTCACAAATAGCTTTATTTACTTCAGACCGACCCTCTCCGTAGGCTGTCAGATCAGCCTGCGGGCAAAACAAGTGGATTGAGACTCTTCCGCATTAAGCCCCGCCTCCCGCCACTGCACTACATCGGGAGCGCGCACCGCACCTGCTTTCGCAGTCATTGTAACATCTCATAAACAGAAGGTTTGGGCTAATATGAACTCTACGGGCGTGTCCTTTTGATTGACAGGTACTCGATCTCCTGCATCAAGTTAGAAGAACAGAGAAAAACCGCGGTTTTTAGCCGGCTGACAACGTGACTTAGCTTTACCCCACTTACCTCCGTGGTGGTGATGAATCAAATCAAATCAAACTTTATTTATAAAGCACTTTTTCTACACTAAAATGCAACACAAAGTGCTTTACATGATATAAAAACACAACAAAGAAAATTCATCAGCCCCTCCCTTCTCACATTCAGACGCATACACACTCATACACACACACCCAAACAACATCAATTTCAACAGTGCTCGTAAACATTACGCATACACCTACGTAGTTATTTATTGCTGAGCACCGATGACCCTGGTAAGAAACACCATCACAGGAACCGTCTGCACCAGGAGTCGATCAGGCCACAGTACCAGGGCCACCACTACAGACCTAAGCCATGAAAGGCGCCCCTTCAGCCATGGCCATTATGACACCCAGTGCAGAGGGCTTCCTCTGAGGAAACACCGGAAAATATCCTAAAAATGATAAAATACATTAAAAGAAAAATAAAATAAAATAAAATAGTAGTAATAATAAAACAAGAAATATTTCAAGTAAAAACAATACAATAAAGATTATAAAAGCAGATTAAAAAAAAAAAAAAAACCTCCGACCTGCCTGTAGCTAAGAGCTAACCGAGCTAACCCGGAGCTAACAGGAGCTAACAGGGGGTAAGCGGGTTAAAGCTAACTCACGCTATTAAGCAACTAAAAACCCAAGTTGTTCTACGTTCTTCTTTCTTGATGCAGGAGATCGAGTATCTGTCAATTATGGCGAATTTCAATATGACATCATTTCTAAACAGAGGAGTTAGAAAAAACTCAATTCCCCCACTGTTGTCATGAAGGTAAACCTGACTTAATAAACCGAAAATGGATTTTTGTACCAGGCTGTCAACATGTTTATTTCTGCTGTGAAGTTGCTCTTTTTAACATGGGAGTCTATGGGGATTTGCTCTGTTTTGGAGCCCCTAGTGGATGAAGGTGGAACTGCAGGTTATCGAGTCTGTACTTCACATGGTTTATCACTGCACAGTCTCATAAAGGGGGTGGAGTTTGCATTGTCTCATCAACTAGATGAAGAAGCGCTGCAGAGATGCTACGATACCATGGAAAGGTTGATAATTAAAATGCAAAAATACAAAGATTTCAAACATGTCATCCAGGCTAAAAGCAACAACAGGAAATGACTCTGACAATGCAAAAATTTGTGAGATTATGTAACATTAATTAATGTGAAAATATAAATGGACAGCATTATATTAATTTCCCACCCAGACAGCAGAAGTTATTTCATAAGTTTATGGATCTGTAGTTCTGCCATGTGTGAGTATTATTATTGACCTCATATCAAATGCAACCTCAGTGGAGTTAAACAGACTTGGTAAGAAGTCTTCAACAAAAACATACTTCAAAGTGTTCAGTGAAAAGATTGTTCCTTTATCACAAGGAATCATCTGTTCCTAAAAGCTTTTCTGATCCACGTGTCTTTTTTGACAGAATGAGAAAGAACTGAATGGTCAGGAGAAGGGGCTTTTATACTGGTTGATCTCTTATCTGGAAGATAGCCTGCTCTAGCTTAACTAACCCTATCCCGGACGAGCCCCCACTTTTTTACATCCCAACTCTGCAAGGGGATGTGAGGCGTAGCAAATGCTAACTGCGGACAGGTGTTAAATGTGGAAGTGCTGTATTGTTACAAGTGGAGATGGGGAACAAACAAACAGGTGGTGGTAATATTACTAGTGTTGGATTTAGCTAAGCTGATTCAAGAAAAGACAGCAACACATCTATATATACATGACTCGAAAACCAGCAAGTACAAAAAAGGGAAAACAAGGTACAAAACGTGTGAAACAAAAACTGACCTGCGAAGCAAAAACACAAACAGAAAGTGAAGCATATATATACATATATATATATATATATATATATATATATATATACATATATATATATATATATATATATATATACATACATATATATATATACATACATATATATATATATATATATATATATACATACATACATATATATATATATATATATATATATATATATATATATATATATATATATACATATATACATATATGTATATATATGGGGCTGCACGGTGGCGCAGTGGTTAGCAGCAAGAAGGTCACTGGTTCGATCCTTGGCTGGTTTGGTCAGTGGCCTTTCTGTGTGCAGTTTGCATGTTCTCCCCGTGTATGCGTGGGTTCTCTCCGGGTACTCCGGCTTCCTCCCACCATCCAAACACATGCATGATAGGTTAATTGGTCACTCTAAATTGCCCCTAGGAATGAGTGTGAATGAGTGGTTGTTTGTCTCTATGTGTGGCCCTGCGATGGACTGGCGAGCTGTCCAGGGTGTACCCTGCCTGTCGCCCAATGCCAGCTGGGATAGGCTCCAGCTTCCCCGCGACCCTGAATTGGAATAAGCGGTTTGGAAAATGAATGACTGAATGAATGTATATATATGCAAATGTATACATACAAAAAAGTACTATATACAACGTATTACCATGGTGACTTGAACCAGTGCCATAAGACAGAAATCCCAGGCTTAACCCTAAAGCTACCCAGATAAGAGAAAATTCCAGCTTGGAACTGCAGAAAAGTTTTGTTTATGGTTGTTTTCTTCATGACATTAAATAAATATAAAAAAGATAATAATAAAACAATGCAATAAAATTAACTTAATTTTTTTAATACTATTATACTCTGGGGTAATTATGGGTGGTGCTAAGAATATAAAGAATGTGTCTTTTAACTTAGGACTGTTTCCTTCTGGGATTAATAAAGTTCTTTCATCATCTAGTTTATTTTGCTTTTTTTTTTTATTAATTCACTCCTTTTAAGCAGAAGTAGCTTATTTTCTGTTTCTGCAGCCCTTTTCAGACAAGAGAAAAATAACACCTGCGGCTTCATTAACTGCTTAAAGCTCTGGCATCCTGCTTATAGATTCATAGATTCCTCGTGTCATATTCATGCTGGTGTTCCAGTGCTGGATGGAAGAGGCTTTTAATGTCCTTTAAGCCTGTTGACTTGTATTACATTGCAAAGGTTTAGCTGCTCTTTGACTTCACGTGAGGACACAGTGTCCAACCTTAGGTTTTCATTAGATGAGGACTTCCTGATAAAGTTAGTTTCCACGTATCGGCAGATTGTTTTGCATTTTAACTCAGATGAAGTGAACAGACACACAGCGTGGTGTTAAACAAACATGGATGGAAACAACTGAACAATACAACATAATCAGGTAAAAGTTATTGACCTTCGTGTATTCAGCGTGTTGGTCTGTCTGTTATCAACATAACTGAAAAAGTTATGGACGGGTGTAGCGTATTATCATTAACGTTAACCTGTGGTCCAATGTCGGAGCGACAGTGGGTGTTTTAATTATTAATTCGCCGTGTCCTTAGACAAGCGGATGATCTCGGGGCACCACCCAGCCCTAAATTTGTTATACGGTCAGGCAGGAAATACCGTAATATGACAATGATATTTGTCTAATAACAGATAACCATCAGTCTCAAAATACACTTACTGTAAGTTCTCATCAGAGGGAACAAATCACTTCCTTAAAGATCAATCACGCTACCATGACTTCTTAAAATATAACACACTTTATTAAAAACCACACCGGTTAAAATCATCAGGCACAAATGAAATTAATAATGTAAACCAGAAATAGCGTCAGCAAGCATCAAATACTGAATTAGCCAAGATGAGAGATAGGGAGAGAGAGAGAGCGAGTGACAGAGAGAGTATGGAAGCTCGAGCCGAGCCAACAACAGAAATGTAAAATAAAATTATTAAAGGTAAAGTTATGTAAGCAGCTTACATAACTTACACAACTAGGAAGATTGGAAAGATGGCAAGTCTAATGAAGTTAACTAACTATGTCAGGGTAGACTATCAGGCGGATACCGGGGGAATGGATTTAAAAAGGGCAGCTTCTGCTAAGACACCAGCTGGATTGGAGACAGTGGAATAATGGGTCGGCCTTACTTCAGGGCCTTGGTGGTCGAGAACCCGAACCTTGGGTCCAGTGGGCAAGGATTCAGTGGTCGTCCTGATACTTGTCCAAAAGGGACCTCCACAGAAGTCAGGAGCTCGCCTGGAATCGCCTGGTTCGACGTCTGAAGCTGGACCCAACTCCAATTAGAATCCACGGGTCGCGGGTGCCGGCAAAGTCCTGGGATCAGCGGGAGCAGTAATGTTCGGGTCGTCCGTACGTTACTGGTCACAGTCTTTGTGGGCCGGAAGAGCAACTTCGATGGTGTGTCAGAAGCAAAAATTGTTCAGCCAGAATTGGATGAGTTTTCTGGTGTTAAGCAGTCGAGCAAGTGAGCTTACTTAATAAAAACGAACACGACGCCAGACGGACAAAAACACGACTAAAGCAAACATCAAATGAAAACAAAAAACAAGAGAGAAACAAAGAAAACGAGAGAAAAAAAACAAGAACTTCCTTAAGAATCAGATAAGAACTTCCTGAGTTCTTATCTGATTCGGGGGTTTACTCGGCCTTGGTAGGTTGCTACATGGGTTTAGATTAAATTGACATAAAATTGAACAAGGAACAACTGATTAGACAGACCTTACTAGAGCTTCTAACTCAAATAAAACACTTACAGTCATGAGCAAAACACAACAATACAGTGGCTTGGCGGGGAGCTGCGCTCTGAGTGCATCTAGTTGTAGTTTAGTAAATAAAGAAAAAAAAAACAAGAAAAGTCACATTAATATCGAAGGTAAACCAGTGAGTTTAAAGCAGAAAACAGCTGAAACTTGCTATAATGTCGGACAAAGGTAGGTCAGTTCGCCATGAGAAGATATGTATTGTTGAGAAGTGGGAGCTATCTTTGTGAAATATGGGTCAGATTGCTACTGTCTGAAAAGGACCATCTGATGGTTCTGCATCCACCTCCTTACTGGTACCCTACAAACTTCATCTTATGCCATGAGCACCATCTGCTTCCAGCTCATCTCTGCTCTCAGTGTGACTAACACCTGTCATTGTGAGTGACTAATGTGCGCTTTGAGCTGCTGTTGTAATAGTTGCTGCCACTGGTCTCGCTGATTGACATGTTGCTGCTCTTGTTGTTGTTGTGCTTCTTTTCACAGACAGTCTGGTTTGATCTGCACCAGAGGCTAACAGATACAGATGGCACCACCAGCGCAGTAAGTAGACCAAACCCTAAGTGAATAAGTGTTGCACATCATGCTGTAGCACGTAGCCCGGGGTCCAGCATCACTTACTGCTGCCTCACCAAAGCATGACTGCAAAACCCCCTCCTGACGTGCATCTGAGGTGGAGTTAACGTGAGCCTGCCTTGCACATGATCCACAGTGTCCTAAAATGATTCCGTCTTCGTATCCACATCAAAGATGTGATATTTTGAATGATTTCCCAGGAAACATGTGTTTTGTTTTGTCTTGTTGTTTTTGTTGTCTAGACCTGAATAATTTATAGAGGCTGACTTTTCTCTGGAGAAATTAAGTTTCAAGCTGCATTATAATATCAAACGTGCATTGAAATTATAAGAGGCCAAGACAAATGTAGCATTTTAAAACTACATGAGTTTTTTTTTTTTCCAGATTAAATCATGAATCTGAAACATTTCTGTTACAGAAGATCAAACAGTGACACCTTTTCCAGAGATAACCCTGCTGAGGAATGCTATGACAAACAGAATGTGTGTGTGAGCCTGCAGTGAAGAAGAGATAAGACTGCTAGAGGGAAATACCTTCACTCAGCTCGAGTTTGTGGAAGAAACTCAAAGAAAAGACATTGTAGTGTTGTGTACTTAACATGGAGATGTCAGTAATGTACATAGAGGTGATAAGATGAGCATCCTGCAGAGGAGTGCAGGTGTATCAGCGACACACTGCTGAGTCGTGTGTTTTGCTTAAAGAAACAGCTGAGTAATGTCACTGCTGCTGCTACAAGTTTACCGTTTGTTTTTATAACAACAGAACCAACAAATGGCTCGTTTAACACTGAAATCTCCCTCGTCACCAGTTCTGCAGGGATTTACCACTGAGACTGAACAGAAACACAGATGTGCGTATGAGTTGCTTTGATTTAGAAATCTCAGATCAACAGGGAACAGGAAAAGTATGCATAACTCCAGGTTCCCATAAGCAGAGTAAAACACAAGTCATACGTTTATGGCAGCAGGTCCAGGTCCAAGTTGGTGCACTTTGGTTTGGGCATTTCTGAAATCTGCTGCGTTTGCACAGTCGGCTGCACCTTTTCCCTGATAGGATGGATACGTCGGCTACGTGATGGCATGATGTCATCGCAACGTGAAGCCTTGCTTGAATGATGACAAAGAAGAACGTGATGAAAATACAAAGGACAAGAACTTCCTTGTTGGTATTCTTCAGGCTTGTTCGTACTGAACCTGGATTGTTGTACTGAAGCACTCATTTGTACTGAACCAACTCGTTTGCCCTGAACTAATTGTTCAAACTGAAGAAGACTCGTTCATACTAAAGCAAAGTCATTCATACTGAACCTTACTCATTCGTACTGAAACACACTCATTCGTACTGAAACACACTCATTCGTACTGAAACACACTCATTCATACTGAACTACTCGTTCGTACTGAAGCAGACTCGTTTGCTCTGAACTAGACTCGTTCATACTGAACTAGACTCGTTCGTACTGAAGCAGACTCGTTTGCTCTGAACTAGACTCGTTCATACTGAACTAGACTCGTTCGTACTGAAGCAGACTCGTTTGCTCTGAACTAGACTCGTTCATACTGAACTAGACTCGTTCGTACTAAAGCAAACTCATTCATATTAAACTTTACTCGTTCGTACTGAACCAACTTGTTCGTATTGAACCTGACTTGTTTGTGGAAACTGGTCTTAAATGATTCAAAGAAATAAAAAAGAAGATTGTAATTATGACCAAGTTATCCAAAACAGCTGCTATTTCAAACAACCACAGCTCTCAGCTCTGACAATCTGTGTCATCTGTATCTATGAACTGAGAAGAAAATCAGTCTTTGGTTCCATCAGGATCCAAACAGACTGAAACAGTGTTTCACACTCAAAGTGCTCACATTGGAAAAGTCAAATGGAAATTTATATTAGATTTACTGAGATAAATTGATGTCGTCTTTTAAAAGCAATAATGATGCTTTTAAGAAGCATCAGCTAATCCTGTGCTTAAAAACTAGCAGTTTTTATCCTATTAATCTCTTTGTGCTTCTTGCTAGATGCTCTGCAGTCATTTTGCGCCTTACTAACAGTGGTGTGCCTCTTTCTGGTCATTTAGTTGCTTTTTCTGGCTTATTTGTTTTAATCTTCGCTAATGGGGCTTTATTTCTCCCTCTAGTATTTGTGATATTTTACAGTTTTCAGTGTTGCACCTACCTAGAAGTACAGTTCTTTCACACCAAAACTGTAGTTTTCACTTCATCACGTGTATGTTTGTCTGGAGTACCCATGTGGTGTGTTTTCTCACACTCTTCCACATAAACACTAATAAGAATGTGCAGTACCTTATGCTTTTGTGCATTCGACACAGCCAAGGTTAAAGATGAGGCACCAGTTTTGTACTTTTGCCCACAGCAGTTGAGCCACTCACAGCTCCACATGTGCTGCTGGGAAGCCATGGGAGACAAACTAAATTGTCCTGTTGTCATGGACACAGACACAGAAAGGTTGTTTTTATTATTTGGCCATTTTTCCCCATTTAGACTGTGACAGTGAAGAGAAAAATAAGAGGGAACACAGAGAGAAATAGCACAGACTGAAGGTCCTAAAGGCCAGAAATCAACACAGCAGCTGACTGCTGAAAACATTTATTCCAATCTGGCAGCCACACTAAACACAAGACTAAACCACTTATTACTGCAGACGGCTCACTTAGAGAGAGGAAGGAGCTACGGAGTCTCATTTACCATGAAAACAAATCAGTAAGAAAGGCTTCTGAAACCTTCATGCAGATCTGGGACACAAGAAAATATAATAAATTTTAAACAGTTAAAGTTCAGCGGCTCCAAAAACGAGAAAAACCAAAAAAACATTAAATTACTTTAAGGCAATTTGATGGTAAGCACACCCTGCTACAGTTACCATGGTAACACAGTACAAGGACCGGTATGTTTACATGGACAAATATTCCATCAATCGGACTGAGATGTGTCTGATCCGATGTTCCAGCTGACATGTTTACATGGATGCAGGATACAGGGATCCGATCAGCTGTGAGTGTAGATGACGGACAGATTTAATATGAATTTAAAGCCTTTGACACGTGCAATGCCTCTAGCTCAGAAGGTTTTCTGTCATGATTATTTTTAACCTTTTGACCTTCAGTGATCCTCAACTCTTTCAGTTTCTGACAAAAGTGTGTCTTTCAGAGTCCCGTTCTGTTTTTCAGGTCTTCCCTGAAACTGGTTATATTACATGATACCTACATGGTCCCACCATGCCCAGAGACTCCATCTACCGCAGAAACCACCAAAATGAAATGAAATGAAATGAAAAATACATTATTAATCCCCAAAGGGAAATTCAATATTGTAGTATATAATAATAATTAATTTGAGGAGGAGGAGGCTGTTGGCTGCTGGCAGGAATGATCTTCTGTATCTTTCGGTCTTGCATCGGACCTGAAGAAGCCTCTCACTGAACACACATTGTTGTTTCATCACTGTGTTGTGGAGAGGGTGTGAAGAATCCTCCATCATCTTCATCAGCTTGTGCAGCATTCTTCTTTGGACAATCAGCTCCAGCGGCTCCAGAGTTACTCCAAGCACAGAAGCAGCTTTCTTGATCAGTTTGTTGATTGTCTTCAAGTCTCTGGTTCTGATGCTACTACCCCAGCAGATGCTGCAAAGCTGACTGCACTCTCCACAACAGACTTATAGAAGATATGCAACATCTTGGTGCAGACGTTAAACCATCTCAGCTTCCTTAAGAAGTACAGTCTGCTCTGACCTTTCTTGTAGATGTAGTCAGTGTTGCATTTCCAGTCCAGTTTGTTGTCCAGCTGAACTCCAAGATACTTGTAATCCTCCACCACCTCCACCTCCTCTCCCAGGATGGAAACAGTGCTTTGTTTATTCTTGTTCCTCCTGAAGTCAACAATCATCTCTTTTGTTTTGCTGCTATTTAATATGAGATGATTGTCAGCGCACCATTTAACAAACTGACTGACCAGTTCTCTGTACTCTGCTTCTTGTCCATCCCTGATACACCCCACAACTGCAGAGTCATCAGAGTATTTCTGCAGATGACAGGACTCAGAGTTGTACTGGAAGTCTGAGGTGTACAGTGTGAAGAGGAATGGTGAGAGTACAGTTCCTTGTGGTGCACCAGTGCTGCTGACCTCCATCTCAGACACACAACCTTTCAGTCTCACAAACTGGGGTCTGTTTGTGAGGTAGTCATAGATCCAGGTGGTTGTGGAGGTATCCACCCGGAATTTATGGAGCTTCTCACATAACAAAGCAGGCTGAATGGTATTAAACGCACTGAGAAATGAAAGAACATGACCCTCAGAGTGCTGCCTGAATGGTCCAGATGAGAGTGTGCTCTCTGGAGCAGGTATATGATGGCATCTTCAACCCCAAGTCCATTACAATTTGCAAACTGTAATGGGTCCTGAAAGGTGTTTACTTGCTTGTTGAGGTGAGCCAGTAAGAGTCTCTCCAGGACTTTCATGATGTGAGATGTCAGGGCAACTGGTCTGTAGTCACTTGGTTCAGCTGGTTGTGTTTTTTTAGGCACTGGAACAAGGCAGGAGGTTTTCCACAGCACTGGGACTCTATTTAGTCTCAGACTGGTGTTGAAAAGGTGCTGGAGAATCGGACATAGTTGTTTTGAGCAGGTCTTGAGAACTCTGGGACTGACACCATCTGGACCTGCAGCCTTGTTCTGGTTCAGTTTCTCAAGTTGCTTCATGACCTGATTGCAGGAGAGAAACAAGGTGGAGGTCTCAGGATGTCGGGATGTGGAGGGAGATGAAGCTGCCCAGAGACCCCATCTACCCCAGAAACCATCAGAATGACTGCATACATGCTGTTTTCTGATCTGATCATGTAAAGGTTTAAATCATCCCTTTCCGATCGAGGCCTGAAGTGTTAACATATTTATTTTTTTCTTACTGGGTGTTTGATGGAAACTCAGCTGGTGTGTCTGGAGCTCATGACCAGTGACAACAAAATTAAACTCATACTTTCAAAGAAGAAACATTTTAACCACAAAAAAGTAATCAGTTGAACTTTTACCTCTTTGTTTAAAAGCTTTGAGGGTTAAACTGCATGTTCAAGTGAAATGAGTGTCTCTACGACCACAAGGTCTAGTTGAACACTTGGTAGTTCAGGGAAAACTTGCATATTTGCTAAGATGTGTGTGTATATATGTGTAAAATATGTGTGTAAATGATGGAGAGTAAATTAGGATGCCACAAATGAAAAAAGTGACAGGCTTGCCACAGAATGAAACTTTTCAGGATGAATACAATGATCCCTGTGGAGTGATGCAACTGCCTCTCTAAACCTTTAATAAACTTCAGTACGATATGAGAACATTATCTCCGTGAAGGCAAAGCAAAGCGGAGCAAAATGTGTTCAGGTGACGTCCTCAGAATGGCCATTTTGTCAGTTTGGCGCCATCTTTACTCAAATTGCGTAACAATATCAAAAATCACCGACAAAAAAAGTAATAATTTGGGTCCCCACACCTTCATGAACCTCGACAGGCTTGTAATTTTATTCATTATTAACAGTAGTTATTGCTTTGGGATTGAAACGTTCCTTTGGCCAGTTTCTCTTTGTTTCTAATGTCTTGTATTATGGTCAAACCTCACACACAGCCACCAGCATAGGAGGGATTTTACTGGGGAATATTATTCTAGTTTTCCCTGTCTTAGAAGAGGTGTCTCTAAATGCACTGGAAGTTGTGAGTAGTTGTTTGTCTCTCAGTTTTATCCACAATGGACTGAAGTTTGGATACTCTTCCTTAACCCCCCCACCTCTACCCTGAAAATGTATGGATCTTCATATTTATTCATCCCGCCTTTAAAGAAGCAATAAAAACAGTCGTCACACGAAAATCATGACATTGCTTTTGAATTGGGATTCAACTGAAATTTTTTTTAGAAACAAGCAAACATACATAAAAAAAACTAAGATAGTTTACATTGCTGGTAAACTAACGGTGAATTCCACATCAGGATAGTCTGATAGACTCGGTCCGATTGGGGACTTGGTTCAGTTGTAGGGGGGCGTGTCCATTCCAACCGAGATCGCGTTCAAGCTGCCCTTTGGTCAAATGAGCCAAACCTTTACAATCACCCCCGACTGCAGCCGGGAGAATGGGGCGGGGTTGGATATTGGGTGAGATTAGATGTCTAATGGGCGTGGCTGGATGTCAAATGGGCATGCGGTTAGGGTTAGGGTTAGAGTTAGGGTTGAGGTCAAAATATTGAGGGGGGTTGGACGTCCAACATCCAGCACCCCCCCCCCTTATTCTCTAGGCTGCAGCCAAGACCCTCTCAACCTTTACAGTCCCCATTCCCACCAAAGGTGGCACTGCACTAGTATTTAGCAAAAGAAACGACAAGGCCCACATGAAGAAGAAAACTCTGGTGCAAGTTAAAAATGGAGACGAAGCTATAGCTGTTTTGTTTTTTTTTTATTTTGTCTTTTGCAAGTATACTGCAGAAATACACTGCAACAATGGACGCAGTATGAACACCAGACGAGGCAGAGGACTTTCAACGCCATCTCTATATATTTACCCACAGTGCAATGCTGCGTCAAATGCAGAAAGTGACTTTTTTTTGTAGTCCGTTTTCTGTATTTGGTCCGTTTGGTCTGCGTCGAGACCGGCGTTTGTTGGCTAACCAAGTCCGATTCTTTGATTTGAATCAGAATTTGTTTGGTGCATTCACAGCTTCCCAAACGAAGCAGACTTCCCGAGCAAACAGACCCGGATTCGGATCAGAAAGCCTGATGTGAATATGTCCTGATACTTTGTTGAATGAATCCTGCATTTAAGGGTTTCCTGGAAGTCCCTGTCAGACTTCTGCACCTGCTGACAGCTATTTTGGTTTGATCTGCAAACTTGTGCACGTTTTGTAAAGCTGATGCAGCTTTTTTCATTCCTGTGGTTGGAAATGTCCCATATATTCTCTGACATACAGATGCCAGGGATTTTTCTGCCCTTCGCCTCCTCTCTTCACCCCTTAACCCACCTTTTTACCCTCCAGTTGACTGTGCCATCGCTGTCAAGCCTCCAGCTCCCCTCTTACATCCAACACAGATTTCTTTCTTACAAAGTCTCGCTCTGCCTCACCTTTACGTAATTCCATCCCTTCTCTTCTGCCAGTCTGTCCTCCTGACCTTCCATTTTCCTCCAGGAGAGAGACTCAGATGTGATTACCCATCATCTCCTCTCTCCTTTCACTCCCTTGTCAAAGCAATCATCCCTCCTCTTTGCACAAGCAGCCCGAGTGAGTCACATCAGCACACAGGGGATCATAATAAGATCATTTATCAGATCTTCATGACAGATTCAAAGATACCTTTAAACTGCTGCTAGATGGGACTTAGCATGTGACTTGTGCTCGACATGGACGCCGACGAGCAGTGAGTGACTGTAGCTGACAGTGATTTGTCGTGTGAAATAGGTGAGTCAATCACACACCCTGTTTCCAGACTGTCTTCTGTTCCCCAAAAGGCCCGTCAGGAAAGCAAATCAATACCAACACAAGCTGCATTTGATGGAGAACAAAATAAAAACCAACACAGAGGAATGAATAGAGAGGGGTGATTGAGGTTGACGGGGAGATAATAAATAAATATAAAATAATAAAAGAAAGATGGGAGACCAAGAAGTCTCACCATGACAGGAACACCAGGATGGGTCAGTTTTAAAGAAGGAAAAGACTGTTTTAACTCCCCCCTCCCTACTTTGCACAGCTGTGTCTACAGTGAAACACATAATTGGGCGCTTAGCCACAAAGCTAAAACGTTTGCCAAGACTCTGGCATTTTCCATCTCGGACAACTGAACTTCCTGAAGCTTCCAGGTTTGATTTCCCTCAAAGGTCTCGTTTGAATGACAAGATTTTCCTGTTGGAGCCTCTCTAGATCAGAGGTGTCAAACTCCAGTCCTCGAGGGCCGGTATCCGGCAGGTTTTTGTTCTTTCCATCCACCAACACACCTGATGCAAATCAAATGGATCCAGCAGCTTCTTGTTAACCTATTTATGAATTTCAGTCAGGTGTGTTGGAGCAGGGAGACGTCAGAAGCCTGTAAATGACAGAACCTGTAGCCTCTGTGTTTGTTTCCGTAAACACCGTCCTGTATGTGACGCCATTGTTTCACTGAGCTTGCGGGTCACTTCAGGAGCACAAGCTGTTCACACGGCGGTCCACAGATGAGTCACATTTACAGGTAACACGAAGATCTGAGCAGAAAATCAGAATTAAGACCTGCGGTTTGAACATAACCTCAGCTGGTGATGTAGAAGCAGCTACAATGTGCATCTTGTCTCATTTTACCAAGAAGTCACTTCCACATATCCAGTAAAAGATACTAATATCAAACGATTTTCAATCATTTCCTAAACGAGTCGCCGGAGTCCCTCAGAGCTAAAACTCTTCCTCTTAGATGAAACATGGCAGAGTTAGCAGCTGCCCTGAAACATATTGATCCACTTATTCTCACATCTAATCATTTTCCTGCATCATTCTCCTCTGGTCATAGTTCCAGCAACTCTGTGAAGATGTCTCACTCCTCTCCATTCATACAGCCTGCTGTTGTATGTTGCAGGAGCATCAAATAGCAGGTAAAACTCTGTTTTCAGTCCGCAGCTATGGATGTGGTTTCTGCAGTCTGATGCAGAGGAAGCCTGGATGTGTCTGAGCTCATTTCATGTGGACTGAGGCAACCTGAAAACCTGCCCAGTCAGAACCAGAGATCCTTTATGAAAATAATGGATGCTGCATCCTCTGGGAGACAGAAACCAGGATGCTGGTGGACTAGTGCACTCAGAAACTGCAGACCAACATATGCTGGATGATCTGAGAGATGCTTGGAGGTAAACAGGGTCTTTAAACAGCTGCTTTCTTCCCCATTAGACAAATCAAATAATTTACAATCTTCACAAATCCTGATGTTGGCAAGCAAATCTTTTTATAAAGCAGAATTACGGTAAAATCTTTTATTGGCCTTTATAACAGTGATGCAGGAATCACATTCAGATTAAGCAAGTAAGAAAAAAGGTCCATAAATCCACTTCAGCAGACTTCTGCTCCTCTATTTTAATTGAGTTTACAGTGAAGAGAGTTTACACTAATCTTAATTTCAGTTCTATGGAGAGAAAAAGGCTGGTGGAAGTCTTACATAAGACTTTGTGAGGTCTGCAGATGAGCTCCACTGAAGCAGGTGATTTAAGCTGCTTCCCACAAGGACACAAGTGTGTTTGCGTGCAGAAGGTTCTTCGCATTCATTTTCTGCCTTCACATCATCCGACTCCAAACATCAGGTTTGCACTTTTCTCCTCACAGGAAGCCAAGCTAGCTTTGGCTGCTAAGTGGAGCTCTGCATGAGCTCTTCTCTCCCGCTTTCAGCCCAACTTCGCTTCCTGTCTGGGTTTATCCAGGCTGATCGAGTCCACGGAAAGGCCGCCTGCCGGCTGGTCTGAGTTTCAATGAGACGCTGCACCATCATCAGTAACATTAGAGGGAAGAAACAGAGGAGGATGAATGATTATTGTTGATGAGAAACATGGAGAATATTGTGTTTGGCTGAAGTTTTTATTTATTTTGACCGTTCATGTGTCATGTTTACACAGAGACGGGTCAAGCCCTGCTGGAGAAATGCTGCTCATAGCTCTGTGGAGAGCAGCTTTAGGCCAGATTCTTGCTTCTTACCTGCGATTCAAACAGAGGTTAGAGGAGGAACAGCATGGACCTCCCCTCCTGAAGCTAATTTAAAACAACTGACTTGTGGCCTCCCTCTGCAGGAGACACCAAAAGGTTTCGGTTTCTCTGAGAATAATTCTTCTGAAAACATTCTGTTCATGTCAGGAAAAGTTATGTCAACCCGGAAGATTCCGACTTCAGGAAAAATCATTTCAGCCGAGAAGATTCCTGAAGTTTAAAGTCTGATCAGAAAGAATTTTTACGTCTTACGTAGAAAGTCATAACAAACAGTAAACTTTAATTTGGCGACCTGCTGAGAAACGGCAACAGGCCGTGTGGAAGGGACGCCGTGTGGAAGGGACGCCGCGTGGAAGGGACGCCGTGTGGAAGGGACGTCGCGTGGAAGGGACGCCGCGTGGAAGGGACGCCGCGTGGAAGGGACGTCGCGTGGAAGGGACGTCGCGTGGAAGGGACGCCGCGTGGAAGGGACGTCGCGTGGAAGGGACGTCGCGTGGAAGGGACGTCGCGTGGAAGGGACGCCGCGTGGAAGGGACGCCGCGTGGAAGGGACGCCGCGTGGAAGGGACGTCGCGTGGAAGGGACGTCGCGTGGAAGGGACGTCGCGTGGAAGGGACGCCGTGTGGAAGGGACGCCGCGTGGAAGGGGCGCCGCGTGGAAGGGACGCCGCGTGGAAGGGACGTCGCGTGGAAGGGACGTCGCGTGGAAGGGACGCCGCGTGGAAGGGACGTCGCGTGGAAGGGACGCCGCGTGGAAGGGGCGCCGCGTGGAAGGGACGTCGCGTGGAAGGGACGTCGCGTGGAAGGGACGCCGCGTGGAAGGGACGTCGCGTGGAAGGGACGCCGCGTGGAAGGGGCGTCGCGTGGAAGGGGCGCCGCGTGGAAGGGACGCCGCGTGGAAGGGACGCCGCGTGGAAGGGACGCCGCGTGGAAGGGACGCCGCGTGGAAGGGACGTCGCGTGGAAGGGACGCCGCGTGGAAGGGACGTCGCGTGGAAGGGACGCCGCGTGGAAGGGACGTCGCGTGGAAGGGACGTCGCGTGGAAGGGACGTCGCGTGGAAGGGACGTCGCGTGGAAGGGACGTCGCGTGGAAGGGACGTCGCGTGGAAGGGACGTCGCGTGGAAGGGACGCCGCGTGGAAGGGACGCCGTGTGGAAGGGGCGTCGTGTGGAAGGGACGTCGCGTGGAAGGGACGTCGCGTGGAAGGGACGTCGCGTGGAAGGGACGCCGCGTGGAAGGGACGTCGCGTGGAAGGGACGCCGTGTGGAAGGGGCGTCGTGTGGAAGGGACGCCGCGTGGAAGGGACGCCGCGTGGAAGGGACGCCGCGTGGAAGGGACGCCGCGTGGAAGGGGCGTCGCGTGGAAGGGGCGTCGCGTGGAAGGGACGCCGCGTGGAAGGGACGCCGCGTGGAAGGGGCGTCGTGTGGAAGGGGCGTCGCGTGGAAGGGACGCCGCGTGGAAGGGGCGCCGCGTGGAAGGGACGCCGCGTGGAAGGGACGCCGCGTGGAAGGGACGTCGCGTGGAAGGGACGTCGCGTGGAAGGGGCGTCGCGTGGAAGGGACGCCGCGTGGAAGGGGCGCCGCGTGGAAGGGGCGTCGCGTGGAAGGGACGCCGCGTGGAAGGGACGTCGCGTGGAAGGGACGTCGCGTGGAAGGGGCGTCGTGTGGAAGGGACGTCGCGTGGAAGGGACGTCGCGTGGAAGGGACGCCGCGTGGAAGGGGCGTCGCGTGGAAGGGACGCCGCGTGGAAGGGGCGCCGCGTGGAAGGGGCGTCGCGTGGAAGGGACGCCGCGTGGAAGGGACGTCGCGTGGAAGGGACGCCGCGTGGAAGGGACGTCGCGTGGAAGGGACGTCGCGTGGAAGGGGCGTCGCGTGGAAGGGACGCCGCGTGGAAGGGGCGCCGCGTGGAAGGGGCGTCGCGTGGAAGGGACGCCGCGTGGAAGGGACGTCGCGTGGAAGGGACGTCGCGTGGAAGGGGCGTCGCGTGGAAGGGACGTCGCGTGGAAGGGACGTCGCGTGGAAGGGACGCCGTGTGGAAGGGGCGTCGCGTGGAAGGGGCGTCGCGTGGAAGGGACGCCGTGTGGAAGGGACGCCGTGTGGAAGGGGCGTCGTGTGGAAGGGGCGTCGTGTGGAAGGGACGCCGTGTGGAAGGGGCGTCGTGTGGAAGGGGCGTCGCGTGGAAGGGACGCCGCGTGGAAGGGGCGTCGTGTGGAAGGGGCGTCGTGTGGAAGGGACGCCGTGTGGAAGGGGCGTCGTGTGGAAGGGACGCCGCGTGGAAGGGGCGTCGTGTGGAAGGGGCGTCGTGTGGAAGGGACGCCGTGTGGAAGGGGCGTCGTGTGGAAGGGGCGTCGCGTGGAAGGGACGCCGCGTGGAAGGGGCGTCGTGTGGAAGGGACGCCGCGTGGAAGGCCGTTTGCAGCGATCAGGCTGCATTCAATTTCTCATCAGGAAATTTGTAAATACGTCTATTTTTCCTGAAGAAAATCTACCAGATGTCTGAAGTCAAACAGAAAATCTATTTAAAAACCACATCAGAGTGGAAAGTTATGAATATTTACAAAATAAAATGATTATTAGTGATTACTATCAGCGCCTACGTGTGTGAAGCGTGCAGTCGGGTTTGGTGTTGCCATCGATGCTGACTGGAGAGAGCTGAAAATCCGCTGCAGAGTCGTGTCCAACGATGCTGATTAAACTCTTCAGCTGAAAATCTCAGCGTTTCAGGACAGAAGGGAGTTTTTACCGACGTAAAAGCAGGATATTCAGACCTTAAAGACGTGACAGGAGGAGAGACTCTCAGCTGACAGGCAGTTTTATGAGATCTGGACCGTCCCACTGTCTCCAGTCTTCGTGTAATAATGGGGCCACTTGTTCCCTGAACGGCGCTAATCCCCCGGTGGCCGTTTGTCTCGGCGCTGTAGATTTTCTCTGTAAATTCAATAAGTACTCCTGCATGCATTAATCAATCCCAACCCACACCATCTCTCCCCCTTTCTCCCTCCTTCCCCCTCTGATCTGCTGCCACACAGTTTAATGCATACCTGACAGCTTGCCTACTGTATCTCACACACACACACACACACACCTCTCAGCATGTGTGGTCCTGTCCATCTTTTGCCTCCACAGACTCTGACAGAGCTTTTATTGCTTCCTTGGCTGTTTTCTAGCAGGCGTTCGCCCAGCCAACCTCTTCATCGCCTGAAAGCTCCTGTGATTTTCCAGCTGAAGCTTCCACACTTTCTTTCTCCAACGTATCTCCATGCGTCTTTTCAGTTGCCATAGTTATATAGCCAGTTCATCCACTGGCTGGTGTTTTTATCAAATACTATCAGATTGCAGAGCGCTGATGAGGAGTTTAGCGGAAGCAGAAGTCAAAGCAAACAACGAAACAGAAAAAGTTGCGTAGAGGAGGAAGGGAAGGGTTCCTGTCAGGGAAGCATCGATACCAGCATGTTTCAAACTGAGTACATGTACTTACATACTGATACCAGTATGAGTACCAATAAATCCCATTACAGTTTACTGGTAGGGACTGTGGAGCAGAAGGTCAGAAGCTGCAACAGAGCGGTTTATTCGTCCTGCAGACATCTGTGCAAAGCTTGAAAACTGTCAGAATCTCCATTAATAAGCAGGATAAAGTGTTTGTTTGGTTGTTTGTTTGTTTGTTTGGTGGATTATGTTTACTGCTGTGACAAAGTACCTACAGCCCCAAATCTTCTTCTCTCGCTGAGATGATGAGAAATTCAGATCTTTAAAGTAACACTGGCTGTCAGAAACTTCATTAAATGGTGCAAAGAAAAAGTAGCGAAAGACAACAACTATATCAAAATCACAATAAAATCATAAGAATCATGAAATTAAAATAATTAAAAGCAAGATTTGTTAAAAGTTACCGAGCAGAGAAAAGAAAAGTTTGAACTCGGATGTAAACATGTCGACATGGTGACAGTTTCATCTCCACTGCAGTTTGTTCCTCATAGTCGCAGCTTAACAGCTAAATGCTGATTCAGCATGTTTAGTCTGGACTGGTTCTAGACTCTGGTCTGTTCTCTGGTTCCTGGTCTGGTCTCTGGTCTTTGGTCTGGTCTCTGGTCTTTGGTCTGGACACTGGTCTCTGGTCTCTGGCCTCTGGTCTTTGGTCTAGTCTCTGGACTCTGGTCAGGACTCTGGTCTCTGGTCTCTGGTCTGGACTCTGGTCTCTGGTCTCTGGTCTGGTCTCTGGTCTTTGGTCTGGACTCTGGACTCTGGACTCTGGTCTCTGGTCTGGTCTCTGGTCTTTGGTCAGGACTCTGGACTCTGGTCTCTGGTCTCTGGTCTGGTCTCTGGTCTTTGGTCTTGACTCTGGACTCTGGACTCTGGTCTCTGGTCTGGTCTCTGGTCTTTGGTCTTGACTCTGGACTCTGGACTCTGGTCTCTGGTCTTTGGTCTGGTCTCTGGTCTCTGGTCTGGTCTCTGGTCTTTGGTCTTTGGTCTGGTCTCTGGACTCTGGTCTCTGGTCTCTGGTCTCTGGTCTCTGGTCTTTGGTCTTGACTCTGGACTCTGGTCTCTGGTCTCTGGTCTGGTCTCTGGTCTTTGGTCTTGACTCTGGACTCTGGACTCTGGTCTCTGGTCTTTGGTCTGGTCTCTGGTCTCTGGTCTGGTCTCTGGTCTTTGGTCTTTGGTCTGGTCTCTGGACTCTGGTCTCTGGTCTCTGGTCTTTGGTCTTGACTCTGGACTCTGGTCTCTGGTCTCTGGTCTCTGGTCTTTGGTCTTGACTCTGGACTCTGGTCTCTGGTCTCTGGTCTGGTCTCTGGTCTTTGGTCTTGACTCTGGACTCTGGACTCTGGTCTCTGGACTCTGGTCTCTGGTCTCTGGTCTTTGGTCTTGACTCTGGACTCTGGTCTCTGGTCTCTGGTCTGGTCTCTGGTCTTTGGTCTTGACTCTGGACTCTGGACTCTGGTCTCTGGTCTTTGGTCTGGTCTCTGGTCTCTGGTCTGGTCTCTGGTCTTTGGTCTTGACTCTGGACTCTGGACTCTGGTCTCTGGTCTGGTCTCTGGTCTTTGGTCTTGACTCTGGACTCTGGACTCTGGTCTCTGGTCTTTGGTCTGGTCTCTGGTCTCTGGTCTGGTCTCTGGTCTTTGGTCTTTGGTCTGGTCTCTGGACTCTGGTCTCTGGTCTCTGGTCTCTGGTCTGGTCTCTGGTCTTTGGTCTTGACTCTGGACTCTGGACTCTGGTCTCTGGTCTTTGGTCTGGTCTCTGGTCTCTGGTCTGGTCTCTGGTCTTTGGTCTGGTCTCTGGTCTCTGGTCTGGTCTCTGGTCTTTGGTCTTTGGTCTGGTCTCTGGACTCTGGTCTCTGGTCTCTGGTCTTTGGTCTTGACTCTGGACTCTGGACTCTGGTCTCTGGTCTTTGGTCTTGACTCTGGACTCTGGTCTCTGGTCTCTGGTCTGGTCTCTGGTCTTTGGTCTTGACTCTGGACTCTGGACTCTGGTCTCTGGACTCTGGTCTCTGGTCTCTGGTCTTTGGTCTTGACTCTGGACTCTGGTCTCTGGTCTGGTCTCTGGTCTTTGGTCTTGACTCTGGACTCTGGACTCTGGACTCTGGACTCTGGTCTCTGGTCTTTGGTCTGGTCTCTGGTCTCTGGTCTTTGGTCTTTGGTCTGGTCTCTGGACTCTGGTCTCTGGTCTCTGGTCTTTGGTCTTGACTCTGGACTCTGGACTCTGGTCTCTGGTCTCTGGTCTTTGGTCTTGACTCTGGACTCTGGTCTCTGGTCTCTGGTCTGGTCTCTGGTCTTTGGTCTTGACTCTGGACTCTGGACTCTGGTCTCTGGACTCTGGTCTCTGGTCTCTGGTCTTTGGTCTTGACTCTGGACTCTGGTCTCTGGTCTCTGGTCTGGTCTCTGGTCTTTGGTCTTGACTCTGGACTCTGGACTCTGGTCTCTGGTCTTTGGTCTGGTCTCTGGTCTCTGGTCTGGTCTCTGGTCTTTGGTCTTTGGTCTGGTCTCTGGACTCTGGTCTCTGGTCTCTGGTCTTTGGTCTTGACTCTGGACTCTGGACTCTGGTCTCTGGTCTCTGGTCTTTGGTCTTGACTCTGGACTCTGGACTCTGGTCTCTGGTCTCTGGTCTGGTCTCTGGTCTTTGGTCTTGACTCTGGACTCTGGTCTCTGGTCTTTGGTCTGGTCTCTGGTCTCTGGTCTGGTCTCTGGTCTTTGGTCTTTGGTCTGGTCTCTGGACTCTGGACTCTGGACTCTGGTCTCTGGTCTTTGGTCTGGTCTCTGGTCTCTGGTCTCTGGTCTCTGGTCTTTGGTCTGGTCTCTGGTCTCTGGTCTGGTCTGAACTCTAGTCTGGTCTGGACGTGAACACACAGCGAGTTCGCCATCGCTTGGGAAGATGGCGGTGAACCAGCAAACCCACCATTCAGCAGCAGAAAGTCGGTTTTTAACTCAGACTGTCTCTGCGCCTTCTCCTCGTCGTCGTTCGCATGACGAGCGCGTTTAAGTAAAACCACGACGACGTGGCAGGAAGCTGTGAACATCTGTCAGCGTGTCAGACAGGAGAATACAGTTTAAATGTTGCCGCGTGTACACAGCAGATCGGAATTAATCCGTTCCCATGGAAACGGCTGTCTTCCATCAGGATGATTTCAAACCAAATGACGTAAAAATCTCCATGTAAGCGCTGCTGGCCGGCGAGGTCGCAGTCGGACTGCGTGTGTGTGTAATCCTGCTGCACTCATTCAGTTCGGTCGAGTTTTAACACTTAAAATCATTCAATTATGCAGTGAAGCAGTTTTCCAACAAATCCCTGATTCGTCTACCAGTTTAAGACCAGTTTAAATCCTGGTTTTCACACAAACCTCTCTAAGCAGGTAAATCTTTTAATGGTAATGATTTATACGATTTGACAGTCGTGCATCGTGCACCAGAACTAAACTTAGTTATACAGTCTCTGTGGGGGCTTTGCAGCCCCTCACTCGCAGTGAAAACCCCTTCCTGCTGCTGCGGTGGACAAAGATACTTTTTAGAAACCTACTTTTTCTTCACTTAACTCAGGTATTAATTTCATTTTAAAATTCAAATTATTCCCGCTTCACCCGGCCGAGTGCAGGAGAAAACCCATCAGACACAACTCAGTTGCTGGTGAATGAACCTGGGGATGCATACAAAAAAGCCCCCGACTCCCAAGATCTGCAAATATAGATTAAAGAAATCATTTGGAGGACAGATGGAAACGCAACAAACGGAATGAAGTGAAGCACAGAAAGAGGGAGAAGCTTCCTCTGGTTCTGGTGTGAGAACATCCTGAATGTGTTTATGTGGACTCATCGGTGATGAAAGCGGCCTGGAGGCCCGAACAATGCCGCCTGCTGAGCGGCACGTACAAACAGACCATGCAGCGCCGTCTGGAGGAGAGCAGAGAGACTGAGGACCCAGTTACCCCAGTGGATGCAAGCGCAGCCAGGATGCTGGTTAATAGCATCTCAGCTCAGCAGCTCGGAGGGGGGGGGGTGCGGGCCGGTGCCGGTGGGGGACAGGTTAAAGGACTGAGCGAAGTTGGCAGTAAGAAGAAATGAAAAGTTTGGAGACGTGATGTGCAGCGATGCATGGCTGCTGTCTGCAGTCTGACTGCAGATGAGGTCATTTCAGACACGATACAGGAGGGTTATTTTCTCCGTTTCATGATTTCATTTGTCATTTCTCTGAAAGTGTCCTTTAAAGGGGTGCTATGATGGTATTTGGAGTTTTCTGAGCTTTCTACAGTGTTACAGTGTTGAATCCTCATCAGACATGTGAACGGCACCGTTTTTTATCACCTAAACGCATGTTTGAGTTTGAGTTTGAGTTCCAGCACTCTCTCTGTTCGGTTTCCATGGCGACGAAAAACGCGTGGTTTTAGAGAGTTTTTTCTACTTGGAAATCCTTGTGACGTCCCGGGGGATAAGGTTCGGTGATTGGTTACCTTCTACTGGTTAACAAGGGCATGTACAAATACATCAGGCGGGTGGAAAACGTGGGATAAAGTTATTTCCAACGATGGCTGGTGAGTTTACCAAAGAGAGACATCCTGCTGCATTCGTTGCTGTGGGTTGCTGTTTTCCACTTCGTTTTCAGGCTCTGATTCAGGTTCCAACATGTAGGGCTGTATGCTGTGTGTTGACATTGTGTTTTGTTTTTTTATTGAGTTCATATGAGCCTAATGCTTCTGTTTATGAGATGTTACAATGACGGCGAAAGCAGGTGCGGTGCGCGCTCCCGATATAGTGCAGTGGCGGGAGGCGGGGCTTAATGCGGAAGAGTCTCAATCCACTCGTTTTGCCCACAGGCTGATCTGACAGCCTACGGAGAGGGTCGGTCTGAAGTAAATAAAGCTATTTGTGGCAATAACTCCATCAATCCCAGCCCTTCTGGGCTCAGAAATAAAAATAAATTAGCCTGAAATGTACATAATAGTTCCACTTTAAACAGAAATGTGTGTTTTGTAGGACAACTAGTAAACAAGCCCGGCAGCAGCTCAGATGTGGAGTTTTAACCCACGCAGTAACATCTGGGAGCGGCAGTCTGCAGGTGCAGCCTGCACTGCTCCTTTCACACGTCTTGTTGGCGCCTTTGGAAAGCTCAGGCCTGATCTCATCCAGATATGGTTTGTCTTAAAATGCAGCTGGGACTGAATCCTGTTTCCTCATTTCCAGTCCATCCAGAGCTGACGTGACGACGTGGCAGGAAGCTGTGAACATCTGTCAGCGTGTCAGACAGGAGAATACAGTTTAAATGTTGCCGCGTGTACACAGCAGATCGGAATTAATCCGTTCCCATGGAAACGGCTGTCTTCCATCAGGATGATTTCAAACCAAATGACGTAAAAATCTCCATGTAAGCGCTGCTGGCCGGCGAGGTCGCAGTCGGACTGCGTGTGTGTGTAAATTAAAATGCAGCTGGGACTGAATCCTGTTTCCTCATTTCCAGTCCATCCAGAGCTGAGAGTTGGCATCTGTTCAGAAGCAGACACACACACACACACACACACACACACACACACACACACACACACACAGACTCTACGATGCCGTTTGGCATACCAGAGATATGGTCACCAAACTCTGCAGAGCTTCCTGTTTGCTGCAGTTTCGGATCTTTTTGTGCTTCTTTTAAACAACAGTTCCTGCTTGGTTTGCTGAATCAGCATTAAAACGTCTCGATCCGGATCACGTCTTTATTGGCTTATTGGCTCTGAGCAGTAAACATGCAGTAAACATTTTATTTTCTCATCATTTCCAGCTGAACATGCAGCTAAGTTAACTTATATTTCTGGGTCTCTTCGACGTATTTTATTAACAAGTGAAATGTAGGCGGTTGTTCTGGACGGCAGCAGCAGGTAAATCCACCTGGAGATTGTGGTTTGTGTTGTCTGATAGACGCGCGGCCCGGAACCCAAACGAGCCTGGGAGAGGGTCCAATCTGGATGAAATTAGGAAATGTGAAAGTGGCGTAAAGATCTACCCATCCATCTTCTTTACCACTTCGTCCAGTTAAGTGTGGCAGGAAGCTGGAGTCTATCCCAGCAGTTACTGGGTGAGAGGCAGGAACACCTGGACAGGTCGCCAGTCCATCACATGGTCGATGTCCAAGATACTAACTATAACTTATTTAATAAAAGTAACTGTGATTCAGTTTTTGTCCACATGAGATTGACATAAATCTTTTACAGCTTTCTTAATAAATAAACATGACTTCAGTTTTTGCTATACGGTGGTCAGCATTACATCACGCACGCAGATATGCACACATATGTTCGCTGAAATGAAGTTACTCTGGTGGGAAACACTGGATTTGGGATTAAAAGCTCTGGGATGGGAGCTCCAGTGTGTGTCAACGATCAGCTGATTGTTAAAACAGCACGGAGAAATTTCCGGTTGGTCCTGATTTATTTCCTGAAGGATAGTTGATTAAATGAAAACATGATGATGACGTTTTTATACCTCTTTGCTCTAAAACTGAGCAGAACTAAACTTAGATTGGTACCTGCGCAGCAACGTCACAGATCTTATTCACACTTTAATATCTGGCTCACATTCATATCATCAGTAATAATAGTTCTCAGGCTTGACTACAGTATTTTCGCTGATTTTCTTCCATTTTAATATCTGATAATATCAACGATGGGTGATAACGCCCCAAAATCTTTGCAAATAGACATTCAGATTATTGATGAACCTCCAGTTTACTGCAGACTTTATTTGCCGCCTCTGGCAGGAAGAAGCGGCAAATAATGTTTTATTGTCGAAATAAAAAGTGCTGCAGAGGCAGAGAGACCCACACAGTCATGCAGAACATAAAGATTATTGAAGGAACAGAAGTAATGTCGGCGTAGACGGAAAACACAGCTGAGGATCTGACACTGAACAGACGAAACTGAGACTTGTTTCACTCATGCACCAGGTGAGGCTTTTAAAAAGCTAAGCAAGGAAAACACAATAAGATCAACACAAACCCAGTTTTAAATAAAAATGATAAATTACATGAGACAAAAATAGCACAAAAACCCATAAAATACACAACATCTTGAAAATGCCTTAATTTATTCTATTTTATTAATTTTATTTAATTATTAATTTAAATTTTATTTCAGTTTATAATCATACTTTGTTTTTACTTTATATTGTTACATTTAGATCCTATAGACCTACAGACCTATAGACCTACATACCTATAAATCTATAAACCTACAGACCTATAAATCTATAAACCTATAGACCTACAGACCTATAGACCTACAGACCTATAAACCTATAGACCTATAGACCTACAGAGCTATAGACCTACAGACCTATAGACCTACAGACCTATAAACCTATAGACCTATAGACCTACAGACCTATAAACCTACAGACCTATAGACCTACAGACCTATAAACCTATAGACCTATAGACCTACAGACCTATAAACCTACAGACCTATAGACCTACAGACCTATAAACCTATAGACCTATAGACCTACAGACCTATAAACCTACAGACCTATAGACCTACAGACCTATAAATCTATAAACCTACAGACCTATAAATCTATAAACCTACAGGCCTATAAATCTATAAATCTATAGACCTACAGACCTATAACCCTACAGACCTATAAATCTATAAACCTACAGACCTATAAATCTATAAACCTACAGACCTATAAATCTATAAACCTATAGACCTAAAGAGCTATAGACCTACAGACCTATAGACCTACAGACCTATAAACCTATAGACCTATAGACCTACAAACCTACAGACCTATAGACCTACAGACCTATAAACCTATAGACCTATAGACCTACAGACCTATAAACCTACAGACCTATAGACCTACAGACCTATAAACCTACAGGCCTATAGACCTACAGACCTACAAACCTATAGACCTACAAACCTATAAACCTACAGGCCTATAGACCTACAGACCTATAGACCTACAGACCTATAAACCTACAGGCCTATAGACCTACAGACCTATAGACCTACAGATCTTTAAACCTACAGATCTTTAAACCTACAGACCTATAGACCTACAGACCTATAGACCTACAGGCCTATAGACCTACAGGCCTATAGACCTACAGACCTATAGACCTACAGGCCTATAGACCTACAGACCTATACACCTACAGGCCTATAGACCTACAGACCTATACACCTACAGGCCTATAGACCTACAGACCTATAGACCTACAGACCTATAGACCTACAAACCTATAGACCTACAGATCTTTAAACCTACAGACCTATAGACTTACAGACCTTTAAACCTACAGACCTATAGATCTACAGACCTATAGACCTACAGACCTATAAACCTACAGACCTATAGACCTACAGACCTATAAACCTACAGACCTACAGACCTATAAACCTACAGACCTATAGACCTATAAACCTACAGACCTACAGACCTATAAACCTACAGACCTATAGACCTACAGACCTATAGACCTACAGACCTTTAAACCTACAGACCTTTAAACCTACAGACCTATAGACCTATAGACCTACAGACCTACAGACCTATAGACCTACAGACCTATAGACCTACAGACCTACAGACCTTTAAACCTACAGACCTATAGACCTACAGACCTATAAACCTACAGACCTATAGACCTATAGACCTACAGACCTATAAACCTACAGACCTATAGACCTAAAGACCTACAGACCTATAAATCTATAAATCTATAGACCTACAGACCTATAAACCTACAGGTCTATAGACCTATAGGTCCTATAGATCTATAGACGTATAGACCTACAGACCTATAAACCTACAGGCCTATAGACCTATAGGTCCTATAGACCTATAGACCTATAGACCTACAGACCTATAAACCTACAGGCCTATAGACCTACAGGCCTATAGACCTATAGGTCCTATAGACCTGTAGACCTATAGACCTATAAATCTATAGACCTATAGACCTACAGACCTATAAACCTACAGACCTATAGACCTACAGGCCTATAGATCTACAGACCTATAAACCTACAGGCCTAAAGACCTACAGACCTATAGACCTACAGACCTATAGACCTACAGACCTATAAACCTACAGACCTATAGACCTACAGGCCTATAGACCTACAGGCCTATAGACCTATAGGTCCTATAGACCTACAGACCTATAAACCTACAGGCCTATAGAGCTACAGGCCTATAGACCTATAGGTCCTATAGACCTATAGGTCCTATAGACCTATAGGTCCTATAGACCTGTAGACCTATAAACCTATAGACCTATAGACCTACAGAGCTATAGATCTACAGACCTATAGACCTACAGACCTATAAACCTATAGACCTATAGACCTACAGGCCTATAGACCTACAGACCTGTAGACCTATAGACTTATAGCTCATATAGACCTGTAGACCTATAGACCTACAGACCTATAAACCTACAGACCTACAGACCTATAAACCTACAGACCTATAGACCTATAAACCTATAGACCTACAGACCTATAAACCTATAGGTCCTATAGACCTATAGGTCCTATA
The DNA here is from genome assembly GCF_933228915.1 of Telmatherina bonti. NCBI lineage: Eukaryota > Metazoa > Chordata > Actinopteri > Atheriniformes > Telmatherinidae > Telmatherina > Telmatherina bonti. Next base: position 9,687,266 of record NC_136620.1, read on the forward strand.
GACCGGTAGACCTATAGACCTATAAATCTATAGACCTATAGACCTACAGACCTATAAACCTACAGACCTATAGACCTACAGACCTACAGACCTTTAAACCTACAGACCTATAGACCTACAGACCTATAGACCTACAGACCTTTAAACCTACAGACCTATAGACCTATAGACCTACAGACCTACAGACCTATAGACCTACAGACCTATAGACCTACAGACCTACAGACCTTTAAACCTACAGACCTATAGACCTACAGACCTATAAACCTACAGACCTATAGACCTATAGACCTACAGACCTATAGACCTACAGACCTATAGACCTACAGACCTTTAAACCTACAGACCTTTAAACCTACAGACCTATAGACCTATAGACCTACAGACCTACAGACCTATAGACCTACAGACCTATAGACCTACAGACCTACAGACCTTTAAACCTACAGACCTATAGACCTACAGACCTATAAACCTACAGACCTATAAACCTACAGACCTATAGACCTATAGACCTACAGACCTATAAACCTACAGACCTATAGACCTAAAGACCTACAGACCTATAAAGCTATAAATCTATAGACCTACAGACCTATAAACCTACAGGTCTATAGACCTATAGGTCCTATAGATCTATAGACGTATAGACCTACAGACCTATAAACCTACAGGCCTATAGACCTATAGGTCCTATAGACCTATAGACCTATAGACCTACAGACCTATAAACCTACAGGCCTATAGACCTACAGGCCTATAGACCTATAGGTCCTATAGACCTGTAGACCTATAGACCTATAAATCTATAGACCTATAGACCTACAGACCTATAAACCTACAGACCTATAGACCTACAGGCCTATAGACCTACAGACCTATAAACCTATAGACCTACAGACCTATAAACCTACAGGCCTATAGACCTACAGACCTATAGACCTACAGACCTATAGACCTACAGACCTATAAACCTACAGGCCTAAAGACCTACAGACCTATAGACCTACAGACCTATAGACCTACAGACCTATAAACCTACAGACCTATAGACCTACAGGCCTATAGACCTACAGGCCTATAGACCTATAGGTCCTATAGACCTACAGACCTATAAACCTGCAGGCCTATAGAGCTACAGGCCTATAGACCTATAGGTCCTATAGACCTATAGGTCCTATAGACCTATAGGTCCTATAGACCTGTAGACCTATAAACCTATAGACCTATAGACCTACAGAGCTATAGATCTACAGACCTATAGACCTACAGACCTATAAACCTATAGACCTATAGACCTACAGGCCTATAGACCTACAGACCTGTAGACCTATAGACTTATAGCTCATATAGACCTGTAGACCTATAGACCTACAGACCTATAAACCTACAGACCTACAGACCTATAAACCTACAGACCTATAGACCTATAAACCTATAGACCTACAGACCTATAAACCTATAGGTCCTATAGACCTATAGGTCCTATAGACCGGTAGACCTATAGACCTATAAATCTATAGACCTATAGACCTACAGACCTATAAACCTACAGACCTATAGACCTACAGACCTACAGACCTTTAAACCTACAGACCTATAGACCTACAGACCTATAGACCTACAGACCTTTAAACCTACAGACCTATAGACCTATAGACCTACAGACCTACAGACCTATAGACCTACAGACCTATAGACCTACAGACCTTTAAACCTACAGACCTATAGACCTACAGACCTATAAACCTACAGACCTATAGACCTATAGACCTACAGACCTATAAACCTACAGACCTATAGACCTAAAGACCTACAGACCTATAAATCTATAAATCTATAGACCTACAGACCTATAAACCTACAGGTCTATAGACCTATAGGTCCTATAGATCTATAGACGTATAGACCTACAGACCTATAAACCTACAGGCCTATAGACCTATAGGTCCTATAGACCTATAGACCTATAGACCTACAGACCTATAAACCTACAGGCCTATAGACCTACAGGCCTATAGACCTATAGGTCCTATAGACCTGTAGACCTATAGACCTATAAATCTATAGACCTATAGACCTACAGACCTATAAACCTACAGACCTATAGACCTACAGGCCTATAGACCTACAGACCTATAAACCTATAGACCTACAGACCTATAAACCTACAGGCCTATAGACCTACAGACCTATAGACCTACAGACCTATAGACCTACAGACCTATAAACCTACAGGCCTAAAGACCTACAGACCTATAGACCTACAGACCTATAGACCTACAGACCTATAAACCTACAGACCTATAGACCTACAGGCCTATAGACCTACAGGCCTATAGACCTATAGGTCCTATAGACCTACAGACCTATAAACCTACAGGCCTATAGAGCTACAGGCCTATAGACCTATAGGTCCTATAGACCTATAGGTCCTATAGACCTATAGGTCCTATAGACCTGTAGACCTATAAACCTATAGACCTATAGACCTACAGAGCTATAGATCTACAGACCTATAGACCTACAGACCTATAAACCTATAGACCTATAGACCTACAGGCCTATAGACCTACAGACCTGTAGACCTATAGACTTATAGCTCATATAGACCTGTAGACCTATAGACCTACAGACCTATAAACCTACAGACCTACAGACCTATAAACCTACAGACCTATAGACCTATAAACCTATAGACCTACAGACCTATAAACCTATAGGTCCTATAGACCTATAGGTCCTATAGACCGGTAGACCTATAGACCTATAAATCTATAGACCTATAGACCTACAGACCTATAAACCTACAGACCTATAGACCTACAGACCTACAGACCTTTAAACCTACAGACCTATAGACCTACAGACCTATAGACCTACAGACCTTTAAACCTACAGACCTATAGACCTACAGACCTACAGACCTACAGACCTACAGACCTTTAAACCTACAGACCTATAGACCTACAGACCTATAAACCTACAGACCTATAGACCTATAGACCTACAGACCTATAGACCTACAGGCCTATAGACCTACAGGCCTATAGACCTACAGGCCTATAGACCTATAGGTCCTATAGACCTATAGACCTACAGACCTATAAACCTACAGGCCTATAGAGCTACAGGCCTATAGACCTATAGGTCCTATAGACCTATAGGTCATATAGACCTGTAGACCTATAGACCTATAGACCTATAGACCTACAGAGCTATAGATCTACAGACCTATAGACCTACAGACCTATAAACCTATAGACCTATAGACCTACAGAGCTATAGATCTACAGACCTATAGACCTACAGACCTATACACCTATAGACCTATAGACCTACAGGCCTATAAACCTATAGACCTATAGACCTACAGAGCTGTAGATCTACAGACCTATAGACCTACAGACCTATAGACCTACAGACCTGTAGACCTATAGACTTATAGCTCATATAGACCTGTAGACCTATAGACCTATAGACCTATCAGACCTAAAGACCTATAGGTCCTATAGACCTACAGGCATCTCATGGTCCCGCTGCATGAAGACAAAGGCAGCAACTGGAAGGAGCACCAGAGAAACCGTAGAAAGACAGTTTTTTCTGTAATCTTTCCAGGAAAGGGGACGTTTGATATCGGCCTGTAGCGGTTCATAAGTGACTAGTCTGACTTTTACTTTTTCAGTTGTGGCTTGATAATGGCTGGTTTTAGGGCCTGATGGAAACTTGAACGCAGAGACATGTTTACAATCTGTAAAATATCTGAAGTCATGCATCCAGAAAAACCACTGAAAAACCTTGTTGGCAAGGCACCAAGACAGGAAGTGGTGGATTTTACATGGCAAATGGTGTCATCTGGGTTTTTAGGACTGATTGGAGAAATGGTTGTCATGGGGTTTATGTCTCCTCTCAGTGGACACAGTGAGGACTTGGAAGCACCGACCGACTACCTGATTTTCTGGATCTAGTCTGTAAGAAAGAAGCAAACTCATTTCAGGCCTGGTTGGACAGAAGTTCTGCAGGTTAGTTCGTCTGGCAGCGTCGCCTTCTTAGCAACGATGTAAGAAAAGAAAGATCCTCTTACATTTCTCAGCTCCACATTATAAATCCTCAACCTTTCTTTATTGATCTCATGGTGGACCTGCAGCTTTGTTGTCCGCCACCTGCGTTCAACTTTTCTCATTTGTCAGCTCTGACCAGGGGGGAATTTTTCCATGGAGCTCTTTTTCCAGCCAGTGTTCACTCAGAGAAAATCCCTAAGTCAGCATTAAAATCAAAGAAACCAAACCAATATATGTACAATAAAACATAATAAAAGAGGAAAATGGGAATAAAATAACAAAAATAAACTAGATTAAAAGAACATAAATACATCTAAGAAAATAAACATATTAAAAGCTGCAAGAAAAGCCAGCACACAGTTTTAATATAGATTTAAATGCTCTGGTTTGATTTAAAAGACAGACTCTTCCTAAGTTTGGAAGCAGCAACAGGAAAAGTTGTGCTTTTTAACCCAGTCGTAGAACTGATGGGAACAGCTGGTTTATAAGGAATATGTCGTCTTACCAAGTAAAAAGAATGTGCCAAACATGATTCAGTTCTGCTCTCCTTTTATTTTATCTACTTTTATCTGCTTTTATCTGCACATCATCTTGGTTTTTTTTGGAAACGTGCATGTGCTTTTATTCCGTCTGTCCTCGAGCTGTCCCACTGGAAGCAAGAAGACGTCGACCTCTGCTGTCACAGAGCAAAGCAAAGATCTGTAACTGCTGCAGTCAGCAGGCCAGCGATTATCACAGCCCGAGAAGAGATGCACATTACTCCTCATCTGAATAAACGAGGGATTCCTTATGCTCAGAGCAAGATGGAGGGACAGCAGGAGAAGGAGGAGGGGAAAGAACAAATGAGTGGGAGAGCAAAGAGAGGCGTCGGCAGCTGCAGAAGAAGATGAAGGAAGACGGCGGCAGAAACTAGAAGTGGAGGAGATGAGGAGCAGGAAGCCTCGAGGGAAGAGGGAAATAAGATGGAATGTGTCAAGAGATGAGGGTTGAGACTGAGGGAAGGATTGAGAGGAAAACCTGAATGCAGGGACTGGGTATCTCCCAGTTCCCATGGTAACACGAGACCAATCCTCTACCGTCGTAGTAGAAAAGAAAAAAAAAACTTCTGCTGCTCCAGTTTTTACAACCAGAGGGGTTTAACATCCCACTCCACAGCTTTCTAAACACACATACATTACCACACACACACACACACACAGGCGTGACGATGGTGATGTTTGTATATTTTAGTCTGTTGTTGGTGTGAAGCTTCAGAGCAGCTTTCCAAACAGATGGGAGAAAAACAAGCAGAAGTTTTCATCCCTCTGCAACACATCCGTTCCTTCAGCAGAAAACCTGCAGCCTTCCACGTGAGCACCTGACTCCTTCGTTCAGCGTTTTCCTGCTTAAAACGTAGAATCAAACCAAACTGCTTGAAAATCAGACGAAGATTTAGTGAGTTAAGTTTCTTCTGCTCCAGAAATGTCCCCCATGAGGTGGACAGCAAATAAAATGTGCTCTGGTTCAGCTGATAAACATGAAACTGGGAGGAGACTGGACGAAACTGCTGCTGCATGTGATGCTGCATTCACTGACTGTGGGAAACTACCAAGTACCAAACCTCATTTACATACTGATACTGAAGTCAATTACATCATGCATGTTGAATATTTCATTTCTTATTTGAATTCTTGATGTAAAAGTTAGTCATACGCTGCGTTTACATGGGAGTTTTAATTCCTGTTTAATTCAGAATAAAAGTTCATTCCGCTTTAAGATGATAAAAATGACCATGTAAACACTTAATTCCTGATGCTAATTTCTATTCGGAATTAACTTAATCCTGATGTAAGTGTCTGGTTTATTTGCAGTTTAATCCCTAACTATTTAATTCCTCTGTCATGTAAACCATCATTCCGCTCTAAATTAATCCGGTCGTTCTGAGCATGCTCGTTACCTTGTCCTGTCCCGATGACGCGCGTTGTTTTACCTCCCGTGTTCGGTGCTCTATCTTTCTTCTCCTTCTCAGTTGCTGCAAAAAATGAAGTAGTATGCTCGTGTTGAGCTGCTACTTCACATTTATAATAAAAAATATTGGCGAAACTGGAACTTATTATGTAGTTTTTACAAGTTATGACTGAAAAGACAAGAAGCAGGGAGCCAGCTTTGTTTATTTCTGGTATACGTCATACGTCACGTGCACCCTCTGTCCAATCAGAACCCTTCCCAACCCACCGCTCTAAAGAGGAATTAAGTGAGGACGTGTTCCATGTAAACCTTCATTCAGAATTATTTTCATGTAAACTCGTAGAAAAATATGTTTCGAATTATTTAATTCCAAATTATTAATTCCGAATTAAAAAACATGTAAGTGTAGCCATCATGTAGATGAACAAAACAACCCCAAGATATTCATCAAAAGGGGCTCGAAAGGCTTTGCAACTCGCCTGAACCACCGGGATAATTAAGATGGAAAGCCCAATTTAAAAAAAAAAAAAAAAAAAACTCTTTGTGGTTTGTCTCGTAAAAGTTTTTATGTATCGAGGAAAATCATCCAATCAAATTTCATCTAAGGACCACTTTTCACACCAATATCAGCACAATGTTCTTTGCATAAAAGCAATAATTAAATATCAACATAGAATAATTGCAACATCAAATTTAAAGTAAGCCTTCACATTCCCAAGTATGTAACCTAACTGAATTTAAAACACACCTAATCATTCATCGTCTCTCACACACACATACAGATACAGCACACACATGCAGTAAATATTGCATATATTGCAGAGGGAGGATGTGAGATGGAGGCTGATTTCAGGGAGAGTGTCCAGCATCATCAGGGTCCTGGGAGAGTACTTGTCTGAGACTCTCTAACAAAGCCCACTGCTCAGGTGAAGAAGCCACGACGGCTCCTTGTTCCTTTGCACTTTGAAGAAGGCCAGATCTGTAACTTTCTCCACGAGGGACCTCAGCTGCACCGCAGATGCCTGACGGCGCTTCAGCGTGTCGTCAAAGCACACAGAAGATCATCAGGACTCAACTCCCAGCGCTGGAAGAACTCCTCACACACCCATCCCAGCGTGTGTTTTGACAGCTGCCACCAGGTGAACAGGCTGCAGAACAGCTTTTCTCCAGATCTGCTCCAGGTAGAACCGCCTCAGGAAAACCTGGACACGCTGAACCACATTAATCTGCTTTTACTACACTTTGCACAAAAGCTCACAGCCGCTGGTTTCAGTAATATTCAGGTTCCGTCTGCAGTTATCTGCACACTTTGCTCACTTCAACTTTATCTATTTGCCTTCTTTTTTTTTTTCTTTTTTTTTTAACATTTCTCTAATCTGCCTATTCTCAAACAGTAGTAGTGTTTTATGTCTCTTTTAATATGTTATTTATGTAACTTTGGTTTGTTTTTATGTTGCAATTTATAGTAACTGCTGAGCTTGTTGCAGAGCTGCTGGAGCCACTTGGTACGATCCTATCTAACAATAATAGTAAACAATATTTCATTCTGTTCTACTGAAAGGAGAATCTCATGGAGGTAAAGCATATGACAAACAGATACAGTCATCATGTTTATTCATACCATTTCAAGAAGGAAAAAAATCTGCTGCCTGTAAAATAAGCTGAAACTGACTAAAGTAATAATAAATAAAAATTTTATGAAAATCATGACATTATTTTCTAATTCTGGTTCAATAGAAATATTTTTTTTAAAAAGCAAACAAATAAGATAATTTATTACATATTCCATCAGTCATAAACTAATATTTAGTTGAACAATCCTTTAATGTTTCCGCTCCAGTCAGGTGTTTTCTGTTCCTCTCAGTCAGACTTCTGCACCTGTTGACAGGTATTTTGTCCCACTGTTCAACAGAAAAGTCTCTCATTTGTCCAGGACACATTTGTTTGTTTTTCTTCTTTCTTTCTTCAACTCAATTAAATGAAAAAACAGTGTCTTAAATTATATTTTTCCAAATTTTTATTTATTGTTCCTTTTTTAAGTCTCCAGTTATTTGAGTGACTGTTGTAAATTCAGCCTTTTCTTTAAAGTGGAACTATTATGTGCATTTCAGGCTAATTTATTTTTATTTCTGAGACCAGAAAGGCTGGGATTGATCAACAAATGGCTTTATTTACTTCAGACCGACCCTCTCCGTAGGCTGTCAGATCAGCCTGTGGGCAAAACGAGTGGAACGAGACTCTTCCGCATTAAGCCCCGCCTCCCACCACTGCACTACATCGGGAGCGCGCACCGCACCTGCTTTCACCGGCATTGTAACATCTCATAAACAGAAGGATTAGGCTCATATAAACTCAATAAAAAAAACAAAATACAATGTCAACACACAGCATACAGCCCTACATGTTGGAACCTGAATCAGAGCCTGAAAACGAAGTGGAAAACAGCAACCCACAGCAACGAATGCAGCAGGATGTCTCTCTTTGGTAAACTCACCAGCCATCGTTGGAAATAACTTTATCCCACGTTTTCCACCCGCCTGATGTATTTGTACATGCCCTTGTTAACCAGTAGAAGGTAACCAATCACCGAACCTTATCCCCCGGGACGTCACAAGGATTTCCAAGTAGAAAAAACTCTCTAAAACGACGCATTTTTTGTCACCATGGAAACCGAACGGAGAGCGTGCTGGAACTCAAACTCAAACTCAAACATGCGTTTAGGTGATAAAAAACAGTGCCGTTCACATGTCTGATGAGGATTCAACACTGTAACACTGTAGAAAGCTCAGAAAACTCCAAATACCATCATAGCACCCCTTTAAAGAAAGGGGATGAATACATATGAGCACAACTGGACAAATAAAAATAAGTCAAATCCCAGCTCCAGGTTGAATTTTGAAACCGATCTCCTGCATTATTTTGTATTTATTTATTTGGTCTGACTGTGTTTTAAATGAAAAAGTTACAGAAAAAAAGAAATTTTCATTAATCACCAGAGGTGTAAAGTCCAGTTGCCACTCAGTAGAAGTCCAGCAGCTGTTCCAAGCAGTCACCAAACCAGCTGAATGTGATCAGCTCCGCTGCAGGTAGGCGAGCTGTTAGTGAAAACACCTGTTCTAAATGCATCGGTGGATCCTAAAACATGGCAGGACTTCAACTTTATGGCACCTGGATTATAGACCTCTGCTTGTCACTAAAAACTAGATTTAAAGAGAAGCATCCCCCTTCATCCGAGGGATGTGCTTACAGCTGCTTATTGCTGATTTAATGTGATTTGAAGTCATAAAATGAACTTTTTTTTTTTAAATATATATGTCAAAAAGTACATCCATTCATTATCTGAACCATTTAGTCCAGTTCAGGGTGGGGGGGGGGGGGGGGGGGTGGGGGGGGGTCATCAGGTGAGAGACTGGTACTCCCTGGACACGTTGCCAGTTCATCACAGATATAAAAATACTTTTACTAATAAAAAAAAAAGCATATAAAAACACTTATAATTCTAAATGTACAGAGTCACCTTTCTGAAGTTTTCATGTGCAGGAGGAAGAAGGTAAACAACTTTTTATTAACCCCCCACCACCACCACCACCCCACACGTCTGCATGACAAACACTGGAGTCTATAAAGTTCCTGGCAGATTTTCTGTCGTGTTTAAACTCCAGTACGCTTTGCCTTCATCACTGCAGTGCATGAGATTATTTATGCTTTCTTTATTTATAGTCCATCAATAACTCACCGTGATGCCGAACAGAGAGTCTGTAGACTGAAAAGCTGCCAGAGCTATGCAGAGCTATGCACCAATAATGTGCAGGAACTTCTGTTCCTCTGACTTTGTCTCAGATCTCACCTGGAATCATACTGAAATGTGTCTTTTAATGGTGAAACTTGGCTCCGACTTTGCTTGCATGGGTGGTTGTTTCATATGAATTATAAACTTTATGCATTAACACAACACTGTAGAGCAGGAGTGTCCAAAGTCGGTCCTCGTGGGCCGAAGTCCTGCAGGTTTCCATGTATCTCTGCTCCAATACGCCTGACTCTAACGAATTAGTCATTGTGTAGAACTTCATTGGCTGTTGGATGAATTCAATTGAATACCAAGGTCGTTGGAGCAGGGATACATGGAAAATCTGCAGGGCTTTTTGCCCTTATGGACCCACTTCAGGAATCACAGCTGTAGAGGCTTGAAGCAGGAGGAGCATCGCTACGCTAAGCAGTCAGACGGAGAGTCAGAGGGAAGGCTCGTCCATCTGCTGTTCAGCTACATTTTAATGTTTTACTACGAGCTAATCTCTTTCCTCTGTGGTAATCTGCACAGATCTCAGTATCGGCTGCACGTACGTGTGCACAGGCTGGGTTTTACCGCTACCACTGGGATTCTTTGATTCATGAGCTCCAGCTAATAAGGCTGCATGCTAGCAGCTGGTGGCAGAGGAGGGTTAAATAAGCAGGAAAATAGACAAATCAATAACATTTATACGAGTCTATGAAGCAGGCTCAACATTCAGCCACTCTCCAGTCAAACGAGCCCACTGGGTCAATAGCACTGCCAACACACACATTTACACACTTGGTGCAATAATGGCTTGTTTTTATTTCTTTTTTAATGAGATGAAGTACATTTAAAGGGCACTGCTGCTGACACGTTGACGTGCACGTGGAGCGGCTTGTGGAGACCAGATGTCACACACATGGAGAAATCAATGCTGTTCTCACCTGATAAAAGTAATAAACTTAAAGCTGCTGACAGGAGGTGGTTTACACCACATTAAAACCGCGTCGTGACCATGTCAGCTTCATTTTTTATTTTCCCATGAACCTGACTCATGCAGTTCTGCTGTATGTTTATTGTTAAAATATGGAGGATAAGCATTATGTTACCAATTGTTAATATGTATTTACGTCTGACCTTTAATCAAAACTGCAGTTTCATTTAATTATTTGACATAATCAAAACTGCCAAACTACTTCTCAATGTTTTTTTTGTTTTGTTTTGGGTGTATTTTATGTCATTTAATGCTGATTTCCTGCAGGTAGAGTCTTTACCTTGTCGCTTTAAGTCAGCCGTAAACAAATCACTTAGCTTATAAATAACAAAAAATAAATAAACAAAATAAAAGTCTACTGCACCAGCAATCATCATTATCATTTATGGACTTTATATACCATATAAAATTAATCCTAATGGATAACTGATAGCAATATGTGATTAGATGCTCATCCAGCGGTTTTGCTACCAGTCGTCACGACTTCACCTTCACACAGCACAGCTGCAGACTCACAACACAACCACCTACTCATAGACGAATGATGTTCGTAACACTCCAAAGTAAAAGCAACTGAAATGAAGACCATCATCTTCCAGAACAAACGAGGTTGATCACAATCAGAAGTCATTTAAAGGTTTGGTGTTATTGAGCGCTGCGTCACTTGTTCCAGGTAGCGATGCATGTTGGTCTTGGTAAAATCGATAACTTGAGATCATTTATGTCCATCTGGAAACTGAGGCCTATGATCAAAGTTAGTTAATGACCGTTTTGTGTGTTCATTACTAATTTTATTCGTCATCGTCATGACAATGAAGTGAATTTCTGTTTTCTACCTGACAACAAAGACCAACTGATTTTCTTTATCAAGTTTTAAGAAATATTTAACTTTTTATCTCAATAAAACAAAACAGTTTTTATATTAACAAAATAAATATTTCTATAATCACAAGAAATGAATCCTTTTCATGTTAAAATAATGAGTAAGCTAACTTGTAATCTGTAAGTATAAAAAATCTTTCAAGCATTAGCTTCTTTTCTCCATTAGCCTCTTCTGCATTTAGCTTCGTGCTCTGCGTGACATAATAAATATTATGGTTGACATTTTAATCAGAACTACAAAATAACTAAATCGCAATGCAGTAAACTCGTGAATAACTGAATACATCTTCTATGTGTCGCCTGCTGCTGGTAAGCTTGCTTGCGTTAGCTTAAGCTTAGCAATAGCACTGCAAAAGTCAATAAGCTCTCTTTCCATTACTCTCTAGAACACTTTAAAACTCAGGAACTTGGTGTCTTTTGGTCATTTTAAAGCTTTATTTATAATTTGTTTAACTGAAGTATATGAACGCTACTCTACAGGATAATTTTATGGGTTTAGCGGCTGTTTTACTATGTGCTGTATTTTACCTGAGTTGCCAGGTTTTCTTCAAAAAAGAGATGATAGACTCAAAAGATTGAAATGTTTTTGTTCTACTCTGTTTTTATGTTAATAACAAACATAATTGTACTTGTAAAATATCTACTAAACAGTGATAAAGTCCTAAAACGCATTTCTAGTTTTGTTTTTGGCTAACATCACAGTCCTAGTCTCTACAAAGTCATAGTTCAGCTTGACATAAGTTCATAGCTCAAAGAAATCATTCAAAATAAAAAAAAATCCAGCCAATCTGTACCAAATCTGCAGCATTAAAAGCAAAGGTTGTGGGTTTTATGCTATATTTTGTATATATTTTACGGATGGAAACTGAGACTTCCTGGAGCTTTGTGTTTCCTGTTGTTTCAGGTTCACATTGTAACAAAACAAGCTTTTTATTTTCAGATTTCAGATTTCAGAATCATTGAAAACATGAAAATAGTCTATGAATTCATGGGTAGTTATAAAAGCATTAGATTTTCTTCTGTTACACAGACAAGCCATCCATTCATCCAGTTTTTAACCACTTGGTCCAATTAAGGGTCGCGGAAAACCTGGAGTATATCCCAGCTGGACAGGTTGCCAGTCCATCACAAAGTCAACATAGATAACCTGTTAGTTCCTAAATAAGTAAGGTAATTCTATATGCATACAGCTAGGAGGAAAGAAAAGCAGTACCTGGTAATCAGGTGGTTCTCAGATTGCAGCATCTGATCAGCTTGTTTTCCGTGGCTTTGCTGTTTTCTCAGTAATGTAGTTCACCTGGATTGTTATCGACATGGATACAGCTTTGATGTTGACCATTAACTCACAGAAAGAGATGGTCCAGCTCTATCACCTATCTATCTGCAGGGCCACAGAGTCAGAGGAGAGCAGATGTAATCGCAGTTATTTGGTCAGAGAGGCAGGATGGTTAATGGAGCGGTGGTGATTAGATTAACACAGACTCCTGAGCAATGTACTGTTTCTAATTGAGTTGGTGGGATGTCCATGGATGTGTGTGTTTGTGTGTGTGTGTGTGTGTGTGTTCATGTCTTTAGGTACTGGAGGCAGTAGATGGTTATAAGTCTGCCAGGTTTTATCACCTTTATGGGTGCTTCATGCTTACATGCCCATGCAATGATTGCCTCGTAAATTACATACACACACAAGAAATGTCTACAGCGAGAGCCGCGTGTTCATTCATGCAGCTTAATGTTGAAGCAGCGCGTTGCTTCATGACAGCAATTTAAGTTAACGGCAGCTGATAAACAGTAATGTCAAGAGGGAAACAGTCATTACATGCCAGTAAAACAAAATGTTGGATGCTCACAATCGGCATGCATACAGCAGGTGCATAATGTAATATTTAATAACCTAACAGCAGTGTTTCGCACTTCCAAAACAATTAAAGAGATTTTTATTACAAGGTAGATTAAAACAGAACAATCTCCCCTGAGTTCAATCGCTAGAATAAACGGGGTTTTACCAAACCTGCATTCAGCCGGAGAAGCAGAATGAGGGCAGAGGAGAGGCTGCAGCAGAACGTGGAGGAGGAGGGGGCTTGGAGGAATGGAAAAGGGTTGGTGCAAGGTAAAAGTGAAGTTTAAAAATAGAGCAGCGCTGAGGTCAAAAAGAACTCGAGTGAAATTTTTATTAAGTCGCTCTGGCAATAGAATGGACAGATGGTCGAGCAAATGATTGAGCGTAATTCAAGGACTTCAGCATATTTCCAGCTTTTATGTTCCATTAAAAACTATTTTTACAAAGAGGCTTATGACTTCAATTTCCACCTCTGATGCCATCTTATTATTAAATTAAATTAAATTAAATTAAATTAAATTAAATTAAATTAAATTAAATTAAATTAAATTTTATTTTATTTTATTTTATTTTATTTTATTTTATTTTATTTTATTATTAATATATTTTAGCCATATTATTTTTATGATGACCCAACAGTATGTGGGCATCTTCTCCAGCTCAGAGATGCTGTGTATGTGGGCATCTTTGTGTATTGTATTTATTTTGGTCACAGCAGATTAATTTTTAATTTTACCGTAGTGAGCGACAGAAACAGTGGCACATACACAGCTGAAGTTGGCAGCAGCTTGCTACATCTGATGGAACGTTGCTGGCTGTGTTGTTTAGTGGTGAAATGATAAGAATGTTGCACAGCAGTAAGAAATAATCCTCCAGGATTCGACTATAAACTGAAATGAACTGCATTCAGTGTTGCCGGCCACTCAACGTATTTTACATTCAGCCTTTCACACCAACAGCCATGCAGGGCTTTTTCCATATGTTGAGCACATTTCTCTATTGAACACACACTCTGACATCAGGGTCACCGTAGAGTTCAGCATCTGGCCTGAGGACACTTTGCTGTGTGGTTACTGAATGCAGGAAAAGATGTGCACTTCCTCCCACAACAATACACACATACAGGTCAGTGGAGATGCTGTTCTTACATTTCATTCATCTCCCCAGAGAAGCGCATCAAACCACTCCTACAGGCTGTCAGCGCTGCAGCACTGCAGAGGGGCTCGGTCGCATCTCCGCTCTTATTCAGAGTCACACACACTGAGTTCTTCACACACCTGCAGCAGAAGCTGTTTCCACTCTTAAATGACAAGTTAAATTAGAAATACGATTGAAATAATTTATTAAAAAACGGTTAAACACTGAATAAAATCAGTCCATGCAGACATTTAAAAATAATGACAAAAAAAAAAACGTGCGAAAAAAACAGAAAATAAAATAAAAAACAAACCTGGGATGAAATGCTAGAAGCTGATTGGATGACAGTGACAAAAGTATCACAGAAGATCAACGATCTCAGAAATATCTAGCAGTGGGTAAAGAGTGACCGATGTATGGATCATCCAGAATCAATAAAATATACTTAAAGATAAAACTGAAATATTAAACAATAATAATCAAATACAAATTTTAAATTAAACTTGTTTACCGTAAAAACACGATTAAATTCAGCTGTTTATATAAACCAGTTCATGACAAAATCTACCTTTTTTTTAATCAAACTTATTCATATTAGGCTCATTCATATCTGTGTTGACATGAAACAGATTCATTTCAAAGTATAAAGAAGTTGTCTCACTAAGCAAACCAGAGGACGCGTCGAGGCTCTGAGCATGAACCGGGATCTGTCCGTCTGCGTCCAGGTTGGAGGACAGCAAAGAGACCTCAATAAGCACCATGACGATAAGCCAGAGAGACCAGCAGACATGGAAACTTTACAGCCACGTTATCAGGTCCACCTTGTTGCACTGAGTTCTTCCTTCAGAGCTGCCTTCGTTCTAGCTTTGACAGCTTCAACGTGTGTTGGCGACATTCCTCTCATATTTAACTCACAGTTGCTGCAGATTTGTCAGCTTAACATGTATCACTGTGTGTCCATCACCCCTAGCATCAGGCCAAACCAAAATATGGTCATAAGAACACACCAACATTTCCACAAGAGCTTTTTACACCTTCACAAGGTGGTTTTTAGATGTGTGTGTGGTCATGTGACCAGTTCATTTCAAGTAAAGATGGCGCAGAAATTTACGTTTTCTGAAGTTCAGAGTTCTGGATCCATAATTTGCCTGTGAATTCCTCTGTGACCATCTTCTCCCAGAAACCCCTTATTCATGTCTGCTCCCATACGGACGTTGCCTCTCAGCGATCACACGCTGCGTTTGTATCCTCATGAACACAGTCGCCGTGGCGACTGAAAGAGCTGCTCCCAGTTTATGAGCTGCACATTGTTCACTGGAAACAAATCGCCATCTTACTTGCTGAAATTTTCTAAATATCGCTTTTATTTGTGAAAAACAGTGATGGGAAACACGACTCACGAGAATCCCACATCCCAAAGCTGCTCTGCTGGATGTAGATCTGGTGACTGTGGAGGCCGTTGGAGGACAGTGAACTAAAGATAATCAAATATTATGAGGAGATTAAGAAGTTTGCAAATCCCTGCATTCTGTTACAAACTTATTGGTCACCTTATTGGGTACAAACCTCACCAGTATGAGGATTTAGTTCCATGTTGACATGATAGCGTCATACACGTGGTGTATGATGAGAATCTCCCGTTCCACCACATCCCAGAGCTGCTCTGCTGGATGTAGATCTGGTGACTGTGGAGGCCGTTGGAGGACAGTGAACTCATCGTCATGGTGGAGATGATGTGAGCTTTGTGACATGGTGCATCATCCTGCTGGAAGTTTCCATCAGAAGATGCTACACTGTGCTCAGAAAGGGATGGACATGGTCAGCAGGCAGGCTGTGGAGGTTAAACCATGAGGACCTCAGTGTATCACGGGACGTCCTCCAGTAGCTGATAGCAGCAGGAGAACAGGGATGGCACCTGAAGTAAGCCTTACTAAAAGCTTCACCAAAAGGGAACGATGTCAGCCTGGTGTCAGAAGGAGATGAGATGTTTGCAGCCTGAAGGAAAACCAGGACCTGGTTCCATGACAGAAGGTGCCTGATGACCAAAGTCATGGTCATGTCTTGGTTCCTCAGAGGTTTATACGGCAGGAGAAGATTCCAGTCTGAACCTAACCAAAGAAGAATAAAGCAGAAACTGTGTCTCTATCTTTCCAGTCCTTGCTGCTGATTCGTCAGGAGATGGTGGTGTCCCAGAAGAAGCTCGGGGAGTTCTGCGAGGCTCTGAAGCAGTACCTGAAGAACGTGTCCGCTCAGAAAGACTGCTTCCAGTAAGTCTCATAATGTTTCCCATTTTCACAACCAGCATGACCCTCCTGAAAAGTCATCTGTTCCATCTCCTGTCACAACATCCTCGTCTCTGACTTTATTTAGTCCAACCTCACACACTCTGGTCTCTGGTTGCATCAGTACTCTGTGTTTTCTTCTTTTTGTCTTGGTGTGTATAGATCTGCTCCTGCTTATATAACTAAACCAGGTTGAGGTGTGCTTTCACTTGCTATTTCATCATTATGCCTGAGAAAGCTGCAACTCCCAGGTGGTTTAAATCATTGACAGACTGAAACAGTGCTGCACACCCAATACGCAGTCAATTAAAGCAGTCATGCAGGCTGCGGTGCATGTGCTGCGACTGTTGGGATCCTCCTGTGCCTCCCACTCGGAGCCTCAGGATGATGTGGAACAGTAATATCCAAAGAGATTTCTCCAAACCCCAGACTTAATATGCTGCATGTATTGTCCAGTCAGATCCCTGCCTTTTCTTTCCCCTGGCAAAACTTCAAGGGTTTGGCTGCATGACTTTTTATTACAGCAGAGTTTGGGCTGCGAGGCGAAAGGCTGCAGAAGGGACAAAGCCGAGCTATAAATCCTAACAGCATAAAATGGCTTGTACAGAATGGGGAACAACTAAACACATAAAAATACACACACACACACACACACACACACACTCACAACCACCCAACAAAATGATCAGTTGAGTGAGGAAAAAAGCTATAAATGAAACACTTTCTACGTTTACATGGGAGTTTTAATTCCTATTTAACTCAAAATAAAAGTTAATTCCACTTTAAACTGATGAAAAACGAGCATGTAAACACTTAATTCCTAATGCAAGTTTCTATTCGGAATTAAACTTAATCCCGATGTAAGTGTCTGGTTTATTCGCATTTTTATTCTGAACTATTTAATTCCTCTGTCATGTAAACCATCATTCTGCTCTAAGTTAATTCTGGTCGTTCTGAGCATGCTCGTTACCTTGTCCTGTCCCGACGACGCGCGTTGTTTTACCTCCCGTGTTCGGTGGTCTATCTTTCTTCTCCTCCTCAGTTGCTGCAGAAAGTGAAGTAGTATGCTCGTGTTGAGCTGCTACTTCACATTTATAATAAAAAATATTGGCGAAACTGGTTCTTATTATGTAGTTTTTACAAGTTACGACTAAAAAGACGAGAAGCAGGGAGCCAACTTTGTTTATTTCTGGTAAACGTCACACGTCACGTGCACCCTCTGTCCAATCAGAACCCTTCCCAACCCGCCGCTCTAAAGAGGAATTAAGTGAGGACGTGTTTCATGTAAACCTCCATTTGAAATTATTATTTTCGTGTAAACTCGTAGGAAAATGCGTTAATTCCGAATTATTTAATTCGGAATTATTAATTCCGAATTAAAAAACGCCATGTAACCGAAGCCATTGACAGCTTTGTACCTCATAGCTGTCTTCTTGTAGATGAACAAAACAATCCCAAGATATTCATCAAAAGGGGCTCGAGAGGCTTTGCAAGTCGCCTGAACCACCGGGATAATTAAGATGGAAAGCCTAATTTTTTTTTTTTTTTTAAATTCTGGGGTTTGTCTCGTAAAAGTTTTTATGTATCGAGTATCGTAGGAGTATACTTCTAATGACAAATTATTTAATTCAGAATTATCATTCATTCATTATCCTGACCGCTTAATCAGATGAAGGGTTGCGGGGAAGCTGGAGCCTTTCCCAGCAGTCTTTGGGGTACACCCTGGACAGCTCGCCAGTCCATCACAGTAATTCCGAATGATTAATTCCGAATTAAAAAAAACATCACATAACCGTAGCCACTGACACATTCTTCCTTTCACAGTGAATGTTGTGCATTGATTAGCAAACAGCTGTCCTGCGTGATGATCAGAACAATTTAAAATCCCATTTTCAGCCACATTGTAACTTCAGGGCTACTTGGAGTTACCGAGCCTGAGAACATCCCACAGAAATGCTCGCTGGCTGAGCTTCATCAGGCTCAACCATGAAGTGTTCATGCTAACAGTAACTTGATTTAAACACTTGAGAAAAGTTGGAATGAATTTTTCATTTTTCAAGCCAACAAAAGTTTCTATAAAAGCTGGGACGGTCCCGGCTTTATCTCATCGTTATGTAGCCGTTTGTTTGCAAACAGAGGCTCTGACGATACGAAGCGAGGAGCGTCACGCTCTGACTCACACATGCTAAACATTTACAAGCAGAGTGTGAAACTTCATAGTGTGTTTGTAACATATGAGAACAGGACCGAGGACAGAGAGATGTCTTCGTAGCCGCCTCACTGCTCATAGTTGGTGCCTTGATCTGTGCAATGCTGCCCTAGCAAAGGGAGCATGTGATGATCGGTTGACTGCAGCTAATTCCAGGCAGTTTGGGTTGATATTGCAGCTCTTTAGTTGGTCTTTGTACCAAAACTTTGGGCCGCCTGGCTTTCCGTTAGATGACAGCTGTCCATACAACACCTGACGGGACAGTTGGTCGCCAGGAATCCGGATGACATGACCGACCGACCTTAGTTTTCTTTCTGCTGCGGTTGTCTTGATGCTAACCAATGCATTGCAGAATATCGCTAGGTGATGCCGAGGATGTGCTGGCTTCTGACACATAGAGCAGCATGAACACACACACACACTGCCATTTTCATAGATGTTCTCAAACACACTAAAGCACAGTTGACCAAAGGCAGCAGAGTCGCTGTTGATGCAGGCCCGGATGTTAGCATCCGACTGGGTCATGGGTGTTAGCATGCTGTCAAGCTAGCAAACTGTTTCACAACCTTGTGGGGAGAACCACAAGGGACAAGCTTGCTTGCATCATTTCCTCTGTTTTTGGATGTTAATCGGCAGACCTGACCTGTAGACAGCGAGCGTAACATCCAGACCGTGTTGCTGGTCAGATGGGAACATTTTATCTAACCAGAGTAACGATCCTGTTTCTGTGGAAACAAAAAGACCTCAGTGATGAGAACGGATCATCGCTGATGAAAAGTTGCTGAGATCAGACTGACTCTGATCAGAACCTGCCCAACACACACACACACACACACACACACAAACACACACACACACTCAGAAAAGAGATCCTGTTAGAGTCATGGTGTGATCAGAAACCTGTGCTGCAGAGATGCTAACGGCATATAAACTGTCTGGTGCCGTTCCAGGTGGGTTTTGTGTGACTTATATGAGTCAGGAGAAGAGATTTTCCCAAACATCACTGAGCTGGATTTCAGCATCCATACTGGATGCAGTTTTCTCTCTGAAGTCTGATGAGACGCAGCTGTATCTGCAGAGATTCCAGAGGACTGTTACAGTGACGTAAGGAGAACTTCAGACACGCTTTTATTTGTGTAAAGCACATTGATGAAACATGAACAGTGATGTTTAGCTGGCTTTGCTTTCTGACTCAGCTAAAACATTTGACGAACCTGTTGTTAGCAACACACGGGCATAACAAACCAGGACGTTCGCCATGGCAACGCTGGTGCAGTCCTGAGACAAGTGCAGGTGAACAGAGGCGCTTCCGACACCTTGTCTGCTTCTGCTTGTTTATTACTACAAATGAAATGCAGCATTTCTCTCTGAATGATGTCCGCCTGAATGTCGGCCGTCTGAAGCCTCTGCCCAGTGTGAGAAGATATCCCATAATAGTTCTTCACTTTGCTTTCTTGTTTTCTTTTTTGCTTTAATTTTTTGGGAGCAGCTTGCTGAAAATCACGGAAGCGTAGAGGTGTCATCCTCATAAAAAAGTTTGGGCCTTATCACGTTATAACGCGATAAGTTTATTGTAAAAACGTGGAACGTTTCACGAATCTGAAAACGTGAACTTTTTTTTCCACTTTCCACTTTAAATGAGGAAATTGTGTGCGGGGTGGATAGGAGATCACAAATGGCTCATTTACAGGCCTTGATAGAGTTTTTCTTCATACTTGGGTTGAGATATTGTGAAATTATGGTGGTTTGGAACACTTTGGATCACATTGTAATAAATATGCGTAGTTTAAGGACAGTTTTAAAAGGCATGGGTCTGTACAGAAGGAAAAAGGAGTCCAATCCCCATGACGTGGCATCATTTCTAATTGAAACTTGAGCGGCACGAGAATCGCTATGAATGCAAACTACATCATCTTAGCCGCATTCAAGTGCCATCCATCCCTCCTCTACTGCTTATCTGGGGTTCTGGTCGCAGTGGCAGCAGCCATAAGCAGGGAAGCCCAGACTTCCCTCTCCTCAGCCACATTCGCCAACTCTGCGGGGGGGGGGATTATATCTCTCGGGCCAGCCGAGAGATATAATCCCTCCGGCATTCAATTGGTTATACGTTTTTACAATAAACTATCACGTTATAATGTGATAAGGCCCAAACTTTTTTTTATGAGGATGACAGCTCTACGATTCCATAGAAAATAGTTGCTTGCTTTCTGGTCGTCTTACTTTCTGGTTTTGTTGCACAACAGAACTCTATGTCTTCCCCTTTTCAGTCCAGTCTTTGACTCTCACTATTAAGCCAGAAAATGTAAATAAACTGAACTTAGATCCAGAGGTGGTAATTCCTGGTCCAGAAAGTAAAAGTCCTGCCATGTTTGTGGATCTACCTGTACATTCAGAACAGGTGTTTTCACAAAGAGGCTTGTTTTCCTGGCAAATGAACTCTGCTCATTAAATTCAGCTGGTTTGGTGACTGGTCGGAGCAGCTTTTACTTTCTGAACCAGGAATTGCTGCTTCTGCTTAGAGTTCATTATGAGAAGCATGAACACACACATCTGGCTCTAACACACCCGATGTAATTGAATCGGATCCATCGACTTTTCAGCTTCTGCTCACTGACTCATTCGCTGGAATCACGTTTGTTGAAACATCTAAAACTTGCTTCTGAGGCCTGAACATGCTGTTTTCAGGCTAAAGTCCTGCGCGGACCAATCAGAGCCTCAGCTGAAGACTTGAAATGAAAACTTTATCAGAACTACACAGATTCTTGTGGGAAATCATGTTGAAACGAATCGTTTCTAAATGTCACTCAGTACGAAGACAGCGCCAGCATTCAGGGGGGTTGTGCTGTCCTCACAACACGTACCTGTGTGAAGTTAGACAGCCAGCGAACAAAGCAACAAATTTTTTTTTTTTTTTAAATTTCTCCACACAAGACTTGCTTTTCTTGTTTCTTACTGAAGATCTTTATGAATTATATTTGCATTTCCATTTTTTCTTTTGTAAAAAGACGAAAGTTTCCCAAGGTACAAGTGTATGAGGGTACATTTAGCATATGAGCTGCTGCTTTACTTTCATCATACCAGGCAAAATACGTCAAAGACCTTTTCTATGTTAAGAGCGCTCACTCGCTCAGGTAACGGTATGATCAATAGCACAAAGATTGTTTGCAATACAGATGTCTTACGCTGTCTAATTTTCGATTTTAACTTATTTAACCCTTTTAAGCATGAACTCATTCTTAATATTTATTAACTATGCACTCTTGGTTTTTTAACCTTATTTATGTACATCATGAACAAAATAGAATTAGTACTGTCCTTGGCCAAAAGGCATGACAGGGGTGCTAGCGTGCTAACGTTTCTTTTATCTGAGGCTCTGTGTGGGGGGAGCTAAGAGCTGCAGCTCCAACGGATGAGAAAAACTCTTGAGTCACGCAATCACTCTCAGCAAGTTCACATTTCATTCCTGCAGGACAAGTACGAGATGCAGTGAAAAAAACCCACAGAGGTGGAAGGGGCCGACAGGGGCAGCAGCGCTGTGATGCCGGTTTTTCCTGGTTATGACTGATTCAACCTCAGCTGTTGGTGAATCTGTGGCAGCAGAGTGTTTGTAGCACAACTAAAAAATGCATGAGGAGGAAGAGGGTCTGTTGTTGCAGGAAACCAGCTCATTACTCGTGCTGTCTTGATCTCACACATGCCGCTGCATACCTTTCCTTATTTCCTCATTTAAACTTCCACAAACTATGTAATTTGTTAAGTTTCGTCTCTATTTACCTTCCTGCTCATTATCTTCCAGCGTGCACGTCTGCTGCATGCATGAACAGTTGATTATATCTCCAGCAAAGTCAACTTATGTCCTCTGAATCCCTGTGGACAGGGGGTGGGGGGGTCAGGGGGAAACGGTAGCAGTGTCCCCGCTGCCCTCTACAGGTTCACAGAAGAATTACACAGGCATAACATAGTGACATAACATCACTTGAGATTTATTTTGAATTAATCACCAAGTTGTGAACTGATTTTCTTTTTATTTCATGAAAAAAACATTTTTGAAATTCTTCTGAAACTTTCAGGTTGTGATGAAACAAAGTTGCAGAACAAATAAAGGTTTATAAGAACATCGTTTACATGAATGTAAGTTCAGAAACAAAGATGAACAATAGCTGGAATCTTGTTCGGGAGTGGCGGGACACGTCAGGAAGCGGATGCAGCTCGGTCTGGGTTCCTGCCGTCGGCTTTTCCTCTCCGCTCTGCAGAGAGAAGGTCCACACGTCTCAGAGGGATGAGGAGTCGCATCAGGTTCTGTTCTGTTTCCGCCCAAATGAAAAGCTCTGAGAAACAAAGGGGGTGAAAATGGCTCCAGTTTTCCACCTGTTCTACAGTTTTACCTCCAGTTAAAGACAGAAAACATGAGGAGAAAAGCAGCATGTGAGACGATTCCTCCTCGTCTGCCAGGATGAGCTGCAGGAAGCTGAAGGTCTGGATGAGTCATTACAACCTGAACGCTGATGGTTTTCTTCCCAACGCCGGGACGTTTGGGATGAGCGAAGAGAGAAAACTCTCAGCTAACAGAGAGGTATGAGCAGGCTGAGGATGGAGAGATCTCTGCTTCCAGTTTGCCTCGGAGCAGCAGATGGTTTACTGGCTGGAAAGAGTCCAGTCAGCCGTTACCGCCCGCCCTTTTCATCTTTGTCTCAGAACGAAAAGACGCTCCTGTCACACAGAGGCATTTAAAACACGGACTCAATGTCTGAGAAATCACACGAACACACAAACGGTGTTAGAGCCGCCGTCATGGGGATTTCATACCAGATAAAACCAGGTCCATGTTTCTGCATCAAACTCATCTCACAAAGTCACAAACTTGCTGAAACTTTAGTGAAGTTTGAGCTTGCAGGGTTTCATGCCATGCTTCTGGTACAGATGTGCACCCTCCATGCCATGCTTCTGGTACAGATGTGCACCCTCCATGCCATGCTTCTGGTACAGATGTGCACCCTCCATGCCATGCTTCTGGTACAGATGTGCACCCTCCATGCCATGCTTCTGGTACAGATGTGCACCCTCCATGCCATGCTTCTGGTACAGATGTGCACCCTCCATGCCATGCTTCTGGTACAGATGTGCACCCTCCATGCCATGCTTCTGGTACAGATGTGCACCCTCCATGCCATGCTTCTGGTACAGATGTGCACCCTCCATGCCATGCTTCTGGTACAGATGTGCACCCTCCATGCCATGCTTCTGGTACAGATGTGGAACCTCCATGCCATGCTTCTGGTACAGATGTGCACCCTCCATGCCATGCTTCTGGTACAGATGTGCACCCTCCATGCCATGCTTCTGGTGCAGGGAACAGTAATCTCTCACCTCGCCTGCTGCAGTGTAGTGCAAAGATAAACCTCTACGGGTGGTCCAGGATGTGGTGTCTCCATGGCACCCAGGTGAATGTTTATGCTGAAAAAAAGCTGTTATTAAAATGTTGAGGTTCCACCTTTCAGCAGTTTCAGCAGCAGAAAGTCCTCTCTTCCTCTTCCTCTTCCTCTTCCTCTTCCTCTTCCTCGCTCATTCCCCAAGCTGTTTTGCACTGTTTAATGACTCAGAGGGACAAATGATTTCCCGAGTCTGTGTATGGAGCATCCTGTTACCGTGACAACAGCTCTCCTTCGTAGGCAGCAGAATGATTATCATATTATGTGTGTCTCGGGGCCCTCCTTCAGTCTCCACCCCCTTCTGGTGTATAGGGCCGCGCACTAATACCTAATGTGTGTGTGTGTGTGTGTGTGTGTGTGTGTGTGTGTGTGTGTGTGTGTGTGTGTGTGTGTGTGTGTGATGCGGTCAGTGAGTTGATATCTCGATATTTACCTTAGCCTTGAATTAATGCTTTGGTGCATACAGTCACATCAGTAAGATGATTTTGTGTCTCCATTAAAACATAATTGTTCATACTGCATCAAGATATGCTGATTTTAAACATTCATGCCAAAAGGATGAAATTGTAACGAAGCAAACTGATCAAAACCGTATTTATTGAACAGTTAAAGCAGCGGCAGAAACATGTCATTTTAAAACAAAATAAAGTGCCTTTGCATGATGTAATGAATGCAACGTATGAAAATAGGTGCTCTAGGGGGGACTTTTCAAATGATGAACTATTATAAGGCTTTGCTTTATGGATACGTTTCTGAGTTGTCGTGTCTTTTTTTTAATCGCAGAGTTTAGCGTAGAAATCAGTCTTATAATCCAGGCAGAATGTCCTCGTATCGTCTCCAATAAACGGCTTCAGCCAGTTTTTAATTCAGGGTTTAATTCCCACTGCTGTGAATGTAATCAAATAGAATTAATTATTTTTGCGTGACGTGAAAAACGTTGTAATTTACGTCCCACTCTGTAATCCAGAGTGGGATCAGTGGTGGATTTGGCTGTTCATTGTGACTGCAGGTGGAGTCGTGCAGGTGTCCTCTCTGCTCCTCTGACTGGCTGCAGCTGCAGCCGGAGCGACTGAGTGCTTTAGGACGGGGAGAGACTTTCCTTCTGACAATAACTTTACAATATGCGCTTTAAAGTCAGTCGCCAAAACACCTGGAAAGTCTTCAATAACTCCTGTAAAAGTCGCTAGATTTGTCACTTTTCACAAAAAAAGTTGCCAGATTTAGCGAGAAAGTCGCCAAGTTGACAACAGTGGCTCCACGCTGCCTCTCATGACGTAGCACGTAGCTCACGTTATGTACGTAACGAGGTGCGCTTGCTTTAACTCTCTGTGCAAAGCGGTGCAGAGTCGAGGAGGAGGGAGGAAACCCCGCCCACAGCTAAAAACACCTGCGTGACAACAGGATACTCGAATATGACGAATATAGACATTTTCTATATCGCACAGAGGACTAGCAACGATATATCGAGTATATTCGATATATCGCCCAGCCCTAGCTGTTAGCAGCGCAAATAATACACAGTAGTGGAGCAGAAAGTGCAATATTTACCATCGGGCCCCATGCCTGCCTTTGCCTGGGGCCCCAAATCTCCTAAATCCGCCACTGACCACTGATCTGCACGTGGACAACACAACGCTGGAAACACTGACTTCCCTTTTCACAGACATCCCATGACTTCCATATTCTCCTGACTACCAGGAAAATGTCCACTACGAGGACACTGCTTAAACTTTTAAACATTGTGGTAAAACATAGTTATATTTATCTAAGAAACGATTTAATGTGTTCATAAGATATTCAATGAAAATATAACTACAAAATTTCAAGTAAAAATCAGCACAAAGAAAAGTATTCTGCACTTTTGCTCTTCCCATAAAACATGCTTGTTGCAATGGAGGCCATTTTTCTTGAAGAGAAAAATGCTACTGAACAAACCAAAAGGTGTTTGTTCAGTAGCATTCAGGGAGATGAAAATATTTAGGTTTACAAAGGTCCTCCACAGAGGACAAATTGAACTACTGGTAGTCAGGAGGATATGAAACTCATTTCTGTCTGCGATTCGTTTTTCTGCTTTCAGTTTTTCACAACTTCAGATTAAAAGCAGAAAATCTGTTTTTAGTTTTACACTTCAGAAAAACAAGCTGATTTTTTATGTCAATTCCTGGTTTTAAATCAAACATGCTGATGCCCAGTTTCCCTTCATAAGCCTCACACACACACACACACACACACACACACACACACACAGCAAATGCTTGAACTCACTGCTTCAGTTTGACAGCAGACGATGTGGTTCAATGCTTCACCATCCCACCCAGGCTCGGGTCGTAGACCTGATGGAGGGTCTCCCCCAGTGGCGACACCCCACCCCCCACTTCGTTGGGACCAGCCGCCTTCCTGGGGTGCCCTCTCCTCAGTCTCTTGTGACGGGATCAGACGTTCGGGACGGTGAACTGGAGGTGGGGGAAGGGGGGGGCTGGGAGGACCTTAAAAGCGAGTGGTGCCACTAAACGCTCCACAAAGACCCCACCTGGATTATTTTCACCGCCTGGTCAGAAACGTGCGTCAGACAAGAACCACCAAGCTGCAGGTTGTTTATTCCTATAAAAAACACAATAAAACCAACACAAACACACCGCTTAACCCCCCCACTCCTCGCTGTTCGCCTTCATAAGATGACTTCCCTCTTCTCGCTGTTCCAGCAGGACGAGGCTCCTCTGTATAAACACCACCTTACATCTGCTCTCCTGTTTCATTTCTACCATGTCCCTCATCTCTCCATCCTCCTCCTCATTTACTCCCCTGTGTTATGGCCTCCCCCCTGAACAGTCAACCCAACATGACGATGCATCTTCTTCCCTCTCTGCCTCAGCGTGACTGCAGTGCGCCTGCCGGACGGTTTGTCCTTCGTCGTCTACGAGTTCTGGGACGGAGAGGAGGAGTGGAAGAGGTGAGTGCTCCAGAACCGTCTCTGGATAATCTGCTACTCGGGTTCAACATGAGGAGTTGGATGCTTTCCTCAAGCTCTTGGCTTCTTAATAAAAGAAATCGATGGAAAGCAACAGGCAGAATGAAACGTGTAATTGAGCAGAGCCCGGCGCTGATAAATGATTGATTCCCAATGCGGATCCACCGTAAGTCCATGCAGAGTGAAGACGTTCGTATTGTTTGTGGGGAAAACCTCTGAGTCAGCATCCAGCCTCCTCTGAAAGGTTTTTTTTACCAGGTTTGTGCCGCTCCAGTCTGCCTCCGGTTTTATTGATTGCTGATAAATAAAAAAAAACCCAACTTGGCTTCCATTACGGTCTGGTGCCGCTTGGAAAAATTCCCTCTTCCACATTTAATTAGCATTCTTCATCTGCGTCAGGTCATTATGATTTAGAGATGGTGGTGGGGACGAGGAGGGGCTGATCGGACTTTCTGCAAGGCTGCTCGAATCATCGCGCTGACATTAATATTTCAGGCCTTACAGTAAAGCTTCAGGCCGGCTAAGAGCTTCTGTGTGCAGATGCGCGTCTCACCCCAGCTCTCTGATTCCAGGCACCTTCAGTCGGCTCCCAACAAGGCCTTTCAGCATGTGAAGGTGGACACACTGTGCCAGCCGGAGGCTGTGTCGTCTGTAGCTGTGCCAGGTCAGTGAACAGGCCTCCATCCGGCTGCATTTTAAACTTTATCAGCATTAGGACAAAAGTTCTTTCATTTTATTTCATTTCATTTGTCAGGAGGAAAATTTCCATGAAGGAAATAAAGAACAAAACCTTTAGTCTGGAAATCTTTAGATGAGATGATGTGCATCTTAAAGACGCCAGATTTCAAGATTTAATAACTTCTAAATGGATGAGTGATAATAAAATCGCTCCC
Organism: Telmatherina bonti; assembly: GCF_933228915.1. Classification (NCBI taxonomy): domain Eukaryota; kingdom Metazoa; phylum Chordata; class Actinopteri; order Atheriniformes; family Telmatherinidae; genus Telmatherina; species Telmatherina bonti. The sequence goes on from NC_136620.1 coordinate 9,715,677, forward strand.
ACGGCGTCACAAAGGGGACCCATTAAACCTAAAATGGTTTTTATACCAGGCTGTAAACATGTTTATCTCTGCTGTGAAGTTGGTCTTTTTAACATGGGACTCTAAACCAGAGGTGTCCAAAGTCGTCCTCCAAGGCCGCTGTCCTGCAGGTTTTCCATTTATCCCTGCTCCAACAGATCTGGCTTCCATTAAATGGACCCAACAGCCAAATAGGTTCTGCACAGATAATGATTAGTTTGATTCAGGTGTGTTGGAGCAGGGATACATGGAAAACCTGCAGGATTGTGACCGAAGCTGGACACCCCTCCTTTATACCAACTGACTCCTTTCTGGACCCCAGTAGATGGGGAGTGAACAGCAATTTCTGCGCTCCCTAACAACAGCCATCTTGCATCCTACCTGTACTCCGAACTCCCCGCAGTCAGTAAAAGTCAGTCTGATGCTGACTCTGCTACCTCTTGCTCTGCGTCTTTCTGGTGTACGTTGCAAACGTTGGTAAACGGTTGAGGGAATCAAATTTATTATTGTAAATCCAACCACAGCAAGAAATCTGAATTAAACCAGTCCAGACGCTCCAATGGTGGCTAAGCTTCCAGCGAGGACAGGGTGGGACTAAGGGTCCGGACCTGATTGTTTAGAACTGGACAGCAAGCTGCTGGAGCCATTTGATTCAGGTGTGTTAGAGCAGGGAAACATCTAAAACCTGCAGGGCAGCTGCCTTTGAAGACCAGAGTACCCTGATCTAAATAAAATTATGGCTTTTAGCCCCTCCCCCCTGCTGGTGAGGTCCCCCTGTGGAGATGGTCGCTCCTCCCACAGGTTCCAGTTACTGCTGACAATCTGGACTTTTAGCTGATAAAATCTTTACTGGGGAAAGATTTACTAACATTTTAGAAAACCAAAAAGATAAAAAAAAAAAAAAAACATCCCAGAAGCAAAGTGTCTTTGGTAAAAAATTTCCTCCAATCAGCTTTCAGTGCCTCTCTGCTCATTGGCTGTTCCCTCTGCGTCTCTTTCTTCCTTGTTCCTGCAGCCGCCTGGTGCAGCCTGAACAGAGACTGAGCATGAAGACACTCAACTACACGCCACGACTCCCGGACACGCCCCCGTTTCTTCTTTAACTCCCCCTATCCAACCTGATACTGTCCCTCCCCCTCTCCCCCTTCCAACCCCCTCACTCCCCCAACTCTTTTTGTAAGTACATGTTTACATAGTGCAAATGAATGGTGTCAACTGCAGTAAAAAAAACAAAACAAAAAAAAAAAAAAAAAACCGGTGCATTTTACAGCGTGAGAAACCTAGAAACATGTTTGCATCTCACTGTGGTAGTTCGCTGGTTCAACATGTTGGATTAGTTCATGTTCCGAGTAGCGATGAGCCCCTTTAAGGCAGAGTTTGTCATGTAGCACGGACCCTGAGGTTGACTTTCGCATGTAGCAGTTGCCGTTTTGGGTTTTCCACACATCAAAGCGCTGCGTTTCTTTCATGTGTTCTGCTTGGAAGCCACGCAGACTGCTTACTCTACATTTCAGAAGTAGTTAGTAGCCGCTGCCATTACTCTCACATCAGCCATCCTTCGCTGCGTAGATGAGGACTCTCTGCAGACTTCGTTGTCAGTTCAGCTTGCAATCTCAGGAAAACAGAAGGGGGAATTTCTGACAGCTGCCTGACTAGTCCCAATGAAACAGAGCCGCGGTTTAAAGGAAAAATTAACATGCTGAAGACAATGAAGGCTGTGAATGAATGCAGGAAAACGAGGGCTGCCAACTTCCATGCGTCAGAATCTGTCTCATCAAACCACTTCTCATGCAGTTGCTGAGCAGAGGCCTTCAGCAGGATCCACACGATGTACCTGGATGCATCTACGTGGAAGCCATGATGAGAGCTGAGTTCACTCTGCAGAGGAAAGGAGCATCATGGCTTCCTGCATTATATCCCAAAACATGGAAAACTCCAGAGAAAGCTTTATCTGAGGAGGAGAAATACTGGCTTCACCAGCGTCAGCCTTGATTTAGCGACTTCTTAAATCTTATCCTACAATGTGAGAGTAGAGTGAAATTCCAGGATAAGAACAAACCAAAGGGCTTTTTTTTTTCCTTTTTTTTTTTTTTTTTTTTAGGAAAACCATGAGAACATCCGCAGCTTCGCTTCACAGCTTCAGGCCCGTTTCTGCTCCTTTGCGACACAAATAGGGACGTCCGTTTCAAACGTCTTCCTCACACTTTTATGCTTTTTTTTTTTTACGTTGCCATCGTTGTTAAGTGACTTCTTCCACTAGTGGGCAGTGCTGAGTTCAGAGTTCTGCTTTGACTCCGGTTGGTGGCAGCAAGGCTTCGTTAAAAAGTTGTTTACAACCCAAAACACCAGAAGAAGAATAAAACAATGAAGTTTCTGAACTTTATCTGCGTCTTCTTTGAGTTCTTTTTATTTAACAGCTTCTTTGTCGTCTTCTTCTTCTCTGGTTTGTTCTTTTCTCTTGTTGCACGTCAGCTACACAACTCAATGCTGCCCCCGCCGTTTCCAGTGGTATCGCGCCGTTTTCTGTGTCGTGACGGAGAGCTAAAATCAGATCAAATTACACGTGTAACTAACGCAGAAGACGGATAAAACTGTCCGTCTGTCTGTGTTCCTGTGTGTTGGGTGTAAACGGGCCTTTACTGTGAGTGCAGTGTGTTGGCTTTCACTCCCTTATCGGGAATCCATGCTTCTCATGACGTTTCCCAGTATGATGAAGGAAAATTGCTTAGGAAGACACTGGTACAGGTAGTTTTTCAGCCTGTTTGACTGGACCCTTCATCCAACGTTTTCTACGTTAACATTCTCTTGTTCCATTTTCCAGCATGAAACGATGTAAATGGAGTGATATATGTCCATGCATGCACAGAATAATCCTGTTTTAAGATTCCAGATTTTCTGCATCTTCATTTTTTATATTTTGAAGGTGGTTTTGTGAGTTTATTATTTATTGATCCAAATCATGATGTTCGAATAAGTTGTTTGACCATTACTGGCTGCAGAATAATATAAAATATGATTTCAAATAAGAAAAAGCCATTTCTAAACAACTATTTTCCATTCAGAAGCACCAAATAATTTCCTGCTTCATTGTTCAGTGATGGACGGAAATGCCACCATTTCATGGTTTCAGTAAATCCTGTTTATCTGGGGAACATTGAGGTTGGCAGCTCTCCGAGACAAACCGGGTCTCTAACGGGACATTTATGTTAAGCTGCAGTAGCAGAGGTCTGTGCAGAGAGCAAGGCTTTATTCCAACACATCCTCCAACTCTTCGGAGTTTTGTGAAACTCAGCCGCCTACCTCCATCTCAGCTCCCGTCTGAGGTGGAGAGATCAAAGTCCAGTCTGAGCGACGTTGGCCAGTTGTCAACCAGCACCTCTGCCCCTCTGAGACCGAATGAAGGTTCATATTAGTGTGTTTTGCTACCCTGAGAAGGTATTCTGGCTTCAGCCTGGCTGCTGTGGGAGTAATGTCTACGTAAATTGGGTTTAAACTTCGTTGGAGCAGGGCGTGGTGAGGAGCTGGCCAGTCGACGTCAGCCTACAGAATCATGTCTTCATGTAGAACCCCAGACCTTCACATCAGACTATCCAACATAAGACGAGCACGTATGACTTAAAAGATAAAAACTGATGAAACGGAACAGCATCTCACTGCTCTTCATGCACGTCGTTTCATTTCCACCTTCTGTTGGTGTCTTTGGGTTGGCGATGGAGCTTATGTTAGCTGTGAGTCCAGTAGAGCTTGTATATATATATAAAAAAATCTTCTATTATGATTATATTTGTATTTATTGACATATTTTAGTGCTATGATGGCAGTTGTTCCCTTGATGGCGGTGGCGGTAGCTCACTGGATCAGAACCGATAAATTCTTGTGAATGAGGTGAACGTGAAGCCTTAAACCTCACCTGGTGGTCCGGGAAGGTCTTCAGCTGCTTCTTTCCTTCAGGTGGTCTACATTTCCAGTTCGACCAGAATTCATCACTGCAGAGAGATTAATGGCTTCAGCCAGGTCAGATCTCCATGGTAACCTCGTAACCAGGTAACCTAAAAGCGGCTGATTAGCATCAACAGCAGCCGCTACCTTTAGGGCTGCTAGCATGTCCGGACCACCAGAAGCAAAAATCCCTCATCCATCAGATCTCTGGACAGTTCATCAGATTACTCTCCTTGTCCCAGTACAGCCAGTCCACCCGACCCAGTTCAGTTCACTAGCATCAGGCTTTTTCCGCTGACATCACATGACCGATTGAGCTGGAAACCAGTTGGGATCAACTGGTGCCCTTTCAGCTCCGAGTGTTTCAGGTTTTACCTTCATCCTCGCTTCGTTCTGGCACGTGCTGGACGTGTTGGTCCAGTTTCTTATCAAAGAGAGAAGCAACGTGACTTCCAGCTGCTTTACTTCCACTCAGTTTAACACACGAATCCCGTTTCACCAACACGATCATGTTCCGTTGCCTTAGAAACATTGGAAATCCAGACACCTGACCAAAGCAGGAGGGCCGTTAGTTCACTTTGTGCAGGAAAAACACCAGAATTTGTAGCCTAAAGATGGAATTATGGGTAAACAAAACTAAAGAAAACAGTTCAGCTGCTTTTCATTAGTTTTATGTTTACCTGAGGCTCAAAGAAAACCTGAACCCCCCCCCCCCCGATCCGCTCTTCAGGGATGAAAAGAAAGAAAACATTCTCGTCCCGGTGTGTCAACACTAACAAATCTCCCAAACTTCCCTCCTGAGCAGATCATAACAGAGTAAAGACGCAGTCCTAACAAGACTGGAACCTCTGTGGTGAATTAAACCAGTAACCCCCCCCCCCCCCACACACACACACACACCACCGCCACCGTAAAACAATCCGACTCAAAAAGCACAATGTAAAAAGTGAATATTGTGACTTAAAGATGAGCGTGGTTAGAAATCGGTAGTTATTGTTGTTTAACTGGTTGAAGACTCGTTCAGTCACTCCTTCGTTACAGCGCGATACTTTCCATCCTCCATCACCTTGTCTGCGCCGTGGCAGCGAGCAGGCGTCCAGAAAGACTCGTACTGAGGCAGGAGGTTAGAGCCCTGGGCTGTTACCATGACGATGACACTGAAACGTATGACAGCAGGCTTGTACGACTGGCATGCAGCTCCATCTTGGGGTCCGGAGGTTTTCACCGCTTGCAGCATTCAGAGGAAACAAAAAGTGCCAAGAAATTGAGAAATTACCAGTTAAAGGTTTGAATGGAGCGTTCCCAGTTTGTCTGAAAGACGTCCACAGCTTTCCACCGTCATGCCTTCAGTCAGACGGTCCGAGCCAAACGACCCCATCGTCACCACAATCAGTTCAGACATCAAAAGACAGGAAAACAACCGTCTTGATCCAGGCCTCCGTTCTTCATGTTTCACTCCTAAACAGTCGGATTTGATCATGTTTAGCACTTTTACAGCAGTTCTCCAGCTTTCTGAAGGTCTTTTCCTTTGGACATTTCCTGCTCTTACACCTGGTGGTTCCGGTCCAGTTCTTCTACCTGGTGGTTCCGGTCCAGTTCTTCTACCTGGTGGTTCCGGTCCAGTTCTTCTACCTGATCGTTTGGGTCCAGTTCTTCTACCTGGTTGTTCCGGTCCAGTTCTTCTACCTGGTGGTTCCGGTCCAGTTCTTCTACCTGGTGGTTCCGGTCCAGTTCTTCTACCTGATCCTTCGGGTCCAGTTCTTCTACCTGGTGGTTCCGGTCCAGTTCTTCTACCTGGTGGTTCCGGTCCAGTTCTTCTACCTGGTGGTTCCGGTCCAGTTCTTCTACCTGATCCTTCGGGTCCAGTTCTTCTACCTGGTGGTTCCGGTCCAGTTCTTCTACCTGGTGGTTCCGGTCCAGTTCTTCTACCTGATCCTTCGGGTCCAGTTCTTCTACCTGATCGTTTGGGTCCAGTTCTTCTACCTGGTTGTTCCGGTCCAGTTCTTCTACCTGGTGGTTCCGGTCCAGTTCTTCTACCTGGTGGTTCCGGTCCAGTTCTTCTACCTGGTCATTCCGGTCCAGTTCTTCTACCTGGTGGTTCCGGTCCAGTTCTTCTACCTGGTGGTTCCGGTCCAGTTCTTCTACCTGATCGTTTGGGTCCAGTTCTTCTACCTGGTGGTTCCGGTCCAGTTCTTCTACCTGGTGGTTCCGGTCCAGTTCTTCTACCTGATCGTTTGGGTCCAGTTCTTCTACCTGATCGTTCGGGTCCAGTTCTTCTACCTGGTGGTTCCGGTCCAGTTCTTCTACCTGGTGGTTCCGGTCCAGTTCTTCTACCTGGTGGTTCCGGTCCAGTTCTTCTACCTGATCCTTCGGGTCCAGTTCTTCTACCTGATCGTTTGGGTCCAGTTCTTCTACCTGGTTGTTCCGGTCCAGTTCTTCTACCTGGTGGTTCCGGTCCAGTTCTTCTACCTGGTGGTTCCGGTCCAGTTCTTCTACCTGATCCTTCGGGTCCAGTTCTTCTACCTGATCGTTTGGGTCCAGTTCTTCTACCTGGTGGTTCCGGTCCAGTTCTTCTACCTGGTGGTTCCGGTCCAGTTCTTCTACCTGGTGGTTCCGGTCCAGTTCTTCTACCTGGTGGTTCCGGTCCAGTTCTTCTACCTGGTCATTATCAGACCCATAGTCTGGTTGAGTGGTTTAACTCCGACTTATGAATAAAAATCTTATGTGTCGACACAGACGGGTCGGCACAAAGTGGTTTTTAAATGGGATCTTTCTGCTCCTGGTTTCCAGTAGCCTCGTTCTCGGTTCCGTTCGCTGCGTCTATGAAAAGGCCGGAAGATGAAACGGTTTGACAGAAAACAGGATTTCAGTAAGATGAGATGAAAACTGGCCACATCTCAGCACGGTGGCAGAAACTGCAGCGTGGAGGACAAAAGAAGTCAGGACTAAAAACTAACGTGATGTGATAAAAGGGACAAATCAAGCAAAGACCTGAGACACATCTGGACCTTCAGATGGTCCTTCTGTTGGCTCAAGCCTCATCAGAAATGGTCTCCATGGAAACGTGACCTTCAAGAAGAGGCTCTTAAGGAAGGGATCCAGAGAGAAAAGGCTGGCGTGTGTCACATGACCAGAACTGGACTGAAGGTCAGAACCTGGACCTCAGCATTACTGAAGCTGTGTGGGATATTCTGGACTGACTGGAATGAACAAAGAGTTTTGGAAAATCCTTCAAGGTATCCTGGAGAACTGCTCCTAAGGACCAGTTAAAGACAGGACAGAAAGCTGGATGAAGAAGGAAGCTGCTCAGACTGACTTATCTCTTTCAGTTCCAGCTTCCTACGTCACATTTGTTTCTCGCGTTTTACTGGCCACACATGGGGTGGATAGAGACTGTTGCTCAGAACTTTTCTCCATTTCTCTGCTCAGACTTGCTCTCCAATCAGATGTCAGTACATTTCCATCATGTTAAGGTAAAACTCCTAAAAGCAGGCGGAAATTCAGCGTCAGCCTCTGATAAAACAGCAACATCCCCAGCTGGAGCTGCTGCCATGTCAATACAAACCCGAAGCCATGCTGCATGGATGAGCGTTGACCTGCTGCAGACCCACAGGTCCAACCGTGTGCAGCCCACGCGCTCTAGTCGAGGGTTCTCCGTCCATTTCGCCCAGTTGGGTCGCGTTTGAGGTAGAAAATGACCGAACTGTCAGAAATGCCAATGCTGTTTCCTGTTGATACATTCCTGAATGTCCCTCAGACTGTGTTCTTTTCTATCCTCCCGCTCCTCAGTGCAACCTGTGCTTCGTCATATAACGAAAGAGTTATGCCGTTGAAGTATGATGTTCCCCGGAGCAGCAGGAGGACTCGCCGCGAGCTGGCGGGGCCTCCTGCCGGGAACGTCGCCGTCTGTAGCCGTCGGGAAGCTAGTGGGTTGTTACGCGATGCAAAAGCCAATCAGGAATTTGCCAAACCGACAAACATGAAGGCCATAACTCTTCCCTTCTATGGCTGTGTTCTTTTCTATCCTTCCTATGAGTGCATGTCAACTGAATGTCCAGTAACTTTGCTGTAGTTTTAGGCCATGCTACTCTTCAATGGGTTTTGTGCGTTTCTTACCTTCTTTCTTTTCTAGTATTCCTATGAAGATGACAGATACAAAAATATATTATATGAAATACATATACACATATATATATCTATATATCTATATAGATATATATATGACTAGAAAAAATGGTATAAAAGAATGAACACTCACTTTTATGGCAATGTTTAATGAAATCTTAATTCTTAATGTATGTTTCAGTAAAACTGCTTTCTCTTCAAGTGTAGAGACTTATTGCAGGGATGCAAGTATTATATTTGGTCTTTAAAGAATATCTTGTTGAAATTCTAGATGATGTAGAGTGATGCAATTCAATAAAACTGAGAAACTGAGAACGCTGCAGTTTTTCTTTTCTAATTATCCAGAGTGCTTCTGATTGGGACTTCTGAACTCTGAGCCATTCACTTCTCTCAACCTGCGTGAAAATGGTCTGTAAAATGAGTTTGGGCAGTAAAGAGTGTGTGTTCTCACTCAGAAGGCTCCAGCGATGGATTCAGAGATTATATTTATGCCTGGCGGTGCTTTATGTGCTACATCTTTCAGATAAAGCTGGTTTCAGAGGGAGGGGTCCTGCTTGCATCTTACAAGCAGAACCTAACATGATGCTGCCACTGAAGTTAAAGCCAATAAAATAAGACTGTAGATTTTATGTAGAGGTGATTGATCCATGTCGATTGGCATCATATTGATGCTTCAGAAGCAGTTTCTCTCCTCCACGGTGCAGCAACGGGGGCTTGATGGGTTATTTCCTAAACAGTGAAACAAATGACATTTATTTTCTCATCAAACCAGCATGAAGCTTTTGTTCTACTGGAGTCATTTTGTCCAAATTTATTTTTTCTTTTATCTTAAACTTTTTTAAATCCATCTTGAGGTTTAATAAGAACAAGATCAGCATAAAATAAACCATTTGTCATGAAAATGTTTTATATTGAGCCTATTGATGTTTATTCACTAAAGACCAGACCTGCCTAGACCAGACTAGCCTAGACCAGACCAGACCATTCTGGACCAAGCCAGCCTCAACCAGACCAGTGTCAACCAGACCACTTTAGAGCTTAGATTGGACCAGCCTACACCAGTCCATCTTTGACCAGACCAGTTTACACCAGCCCAGCTTAGAACGGACCGGCCTAGACCACTCCAGCTTAGACTGGACCAGCCTAGACCAGACCAGTTTAGACCAGATCATCTTAGACTGGACCAGCCTAGACCAAACCAATCTAGATCAGACCAGTCTGGACCAGGCCAGCCTCAACCAGACCAGTCTAGGCCAGACCAGCTGAGACCTGAGGCCTGTACGATGAAGCTGGATTTTCTCTTACCAAGGTAACTTCAGGGTTAACTCTGGGTTTTCCGTCCTATGACACTGGTTCACGTCACACCGTGGTCAATCACCATGGCAACTTCTGTTGAAGAGCTAACCTGATCCGGCCAGGTTATGTTCTGGAAAAGAGATCAACAACCATCACAGCACCCCCTCCTGAGCAATCAGTACTCTTGGAAAATGGCTGCCTCCTCTGATCACACAGGTGCATGGATTGTGAGAGGAGTTTTTTTTAACGACATGCATCATTGTGATGAAGAAATAAAACCTTTTTACGTAATACTTTGCAGTATGTTTTGGTTCTTTACTTGTTCCCTGTCTGTGTAACTCCAATAGGGTTGCATCTGAAAAAACAAGCTTAATTTTACTCATGCATGGCAGAACGGCAGAGCCATGAATTTATGCAACTATTCGTGTTGTCACAGTGACAAATTAATATTCCAACACGCTCACACAGTATGCTGAATGGAAAGGATAAAGATATGAAGGATTTGCTCTGCTGGCTTTCTCTGTAATGGTCATTGGTCAGAAGCGGCAAACTCCGCCCCTTTTTAAGGGCAATGGAAAAGTTAACAACCAGCTTCGTCGTACCGCTCATCAGGATGGCTTTTGTCCAGGTAAGTCAACCCAGGTAATGGAGGGATATCTGGGGCATGTTAACCCTACTTCATAGCACAGGATTCTGCTCCTTTAAGACTCGCTACTGCTGGAACTATCAAAACACCACACACCACATGCTGGCTTTGTCAGGTGCCCAACGATTGGCCGAGAGCTTACTCAGTTACAGGCTGACTAAGATCCAAAACACAAGGATGCGCCACTTTCTGTGTAACAAAGATTCCTTTGTAAAATTAACAATAAAAAACAGTTTCCTTCCTCATCCTCGCATCACTGATATTTACACATCTTACATCTCGCTTTCTCTAACAGGTTGCAGAGATGTTCTCATTTTTAATGGGTCATTTTTAAGTAGAGGCCTAAAAACAAGCACACGTCTCAAAGAGTTCTTTCAGGTTGAATTTTTAGGAACTTCTTTATGTCCATCCAGCATGTTGTCTCTCAGCTAAGGAGACGTTTAAATGTTAGATTCATGTAGCCAACCTTGTATGTAAGAGTGTAGACTATTAATCTGGGCAATTAAATCAGAAGTCTAGGTAACTGCTCGAGGAGATGGGGATACAGTAAACAGCGACAAATGTTATAAGTCTGGATAACAGGTGGCTTATTATTAACAGTGACATGGCACAATGTACAATATTTACAACTGTTCAGATTATTCAAAAGGTTGCAACAAATAAGATTTCATTCAATCCAGCCAGTTTTGCTGTCTTCGCTCCCAGTTAGCCAAGTCAAGGTTTGCGGTTCAAAGAGATGAGAATTGTCCATATGTATAAATATATATATCAGTTCTTATTGAGTCCATGAATGCTGAATGTCCAAATGTGCATGGTGTGTTTGAGTGGACAACAGTGGGAGCAGCTGGCTGCAACAATCTCCTACCAGACTGTAGGGGAGACAATCCGGGTAGCATTTCAGGCTCTTGTTCTAGCTCACCATCCAATTCCTTGTACCCCACAGGGCACACCTGGCCTGCATCAAAACAGCAAAGCCAATCATCAGTCAAAAGTAATCATCAGGATTCATGAACCCTTGGTTAAGAAAGTTTAAAAAGTGCGCAAACATCCAAACACAGCCGGACCTGCTGCCACAGAACTGATGAGAAGGAACTTCTCATATCAGGTGGTTTTTGCTGCTATATTACATCGTCAAGGCTGCCTGCCACTTTACCTAATTACTCTCTTATCTTGCATGCAAGTCCCTGAGGATTAGCTGTGCTCACCACACCCTCGTTTCCTGCCAGATGAGTAGATGATTGCCTGGCCTATTGACACCGTTGCAGCCACAGTGGGGGGAATTTAAACCAGCTCAGCTGTGAACTCGTCTGCAACCATTTGGCACTGGGATTAAAATCACTGGAGTTTTATCATGTGCTTTTGGTGGTGGTCATTTGTTTAGACCTTGTTTAGCTGGTATAGTTTTTGTTTCCGACAGTGTTAAAACTGTTTGGTTTTATGTTCTGTTTATTTATTTTTGGTAAATAAACTTTTGTTTTCATACCCTGAGCCGCCACGTTATCATGATGGAAGAGTTTTAGTGTCCTGTAGATCTAAGCAGCTATGTTGTCTGTGGCTTTATGCCCCTGGGAGGGTCACCCACGGTGAACAGGTGTCTAGCGGAGGGACCAGACTAATTGCGGCTCAAAGACCCCTATGTTTACAACGACTGTAGGCAGAAATGTTCCCTTGCCTGGATGCGGGTCACCAGGCCCCCCTCTGGTCAGGGGGTGGAGCACGAGAGCGAGCATCTGGTGGTCCGATCCTCAGGTGGAGAAACTAGCTCTAGAGAAATGGAATGTCACCTCTCTGGTGGGGAAGTAGACTGAGCTTTTGCGCAAGGTTGAACGGTTCGACGCATGGCTTGGGCTCTGGAACCAGTACCCTCGAGAGGGGCTGGACCTTCTTCCACTCTGGAGTTGCTCATAGTGAGAGTCGCAGTGCAGGTGTGGGCATTCTCATCAGCCCCCGGCTTGCTGACTGTACGTTGGAGTTAACCCCGGTGGACGAAAGGGTAGTTTCTCTCCAACTTCAGGTAGGGGGGAACGGGTCCTGACTGTTGTCTGTGCTTATACACCGAATAGCAGTTCAGAGTACCCACCCTTTCTGGAGTCCTTGGAGGGAGTGCTGGAGGGTGCTCCCTCCAGGGGCTCCCTTCTTCTGCTCGGGGACTTCAACATTCACGTGGGAAACAACAGTGACACCAGGAGGGGAGTGATTGGGAGGCATGCCCCCCTCCCCCCTCTGAACCTAAATGGTGTCTTGTTGTTGGACTTCTGTGCTCGTCATGGACGCACCATGTTTGAACATTAGCGTGTCCATATGTACACCTGGCATCAGGACTCCCTGGGCCGCAGTCTGATGATCGATTTTGTAATCATATTGAGGGCGGCCACATGCCTTGGACACTCCGGCTGAAGAGGGGGGTGGAACTGTCAACTAATCACCACCTGGTGGTGAGTTGGCTCAGATGGTGGGGGAGGAAGTGGTCAGATCTGGCAGGCCTAAACATGTCGGGAGGGTCTGCTGGTAACGTCTGGCAGAGTCCCCTGTCAGAGCGAGCTTTAACTCCCACCTTCGGCAGAACTCCAAACATTTTCCTGAGTGAGGCGGGGGACATTGAGTCTGAATGGGCTGTGTTGAGGCAGCCAGCCAGAGCTGTGGCCGTAAGGTTGTTGGTGCCTGTCGTGGCAGTAATCCCAGAACTTGTTGGTGGACACCAGCACTGCAGTGAGGGATGCCGTCAAGCTGAAGGAGTCCTATCGGGCCTTCTTGGCCTGTGGGACTCTGGAGGCAGCTGTGTACATTGGAGATGGGGAGCTGCTGATCTCAACTCAGGACGTTGTGGGTTGGTGGAAGGAATGCTTCGAAGACCTCCTTAATCCTACCAACATAACTTCTGATGAGGAAGCAGAGCTGGGGACTCAGGGGTGGACTCTCCTATCTGAGACCATGATCCTCAGCCGGAATAGGGTGGATTGCCCTCTCCGGGTCGGGAGTCAGGTCCTGCCTCAAGTGGAGGAGCTTAAATATCTTGGGGTCTTGTTCACGAGTGAGGGAAGGATGGAGCATGAGATTGACAGACGGATCGGTGCGGGATCTGGAGTAACGCGGGCTCTGCGCCCTTCTGTCGTGGTGAAGAAGGAGCTGAGCCAGAAGGCAAAGCTCTCAATTTACCAGTTGATATATGTTCTTAGCCTCACCTATAGTCATGAGCTGTGGGTCGTGACGAAAAAAGAAAACAGACAGGCGAGACAGAAAAGAGTTTCTTCGGCAGGGTGGCCGGGCTCTCCCTTAGAGATAGGGTGAGAAGATCGGTCATCCAGGAGGGGCTCAGAGTAGAGCCGCTGCCCCTGCCCATCGAGAGGAGCCAGTTGAGGTGGCTTGGGCATCTGGTCAGGATGCCTCCTGGACGTCTCCATGGGGAGGTGTTCTGGGCATGTCCCTGCGGGAGGAAACCTCAGGGAAGACCCAGGACACGCTGGAGGGATTATATCTCTCGGCCGGCCCGGGAACACCTCGGGATCTCCCCCCCCGCAGAGTTGGCAAATGTGGCTGGGGAGAGGGAAGTCTGGGCTTCCCTGCTTAGGCTGCTGCCCCCGCGACCCGACCCCGGATAAGCGGCAGAAAATGGATGGATGAATCTTTTGTTATTTTTGTGATAGAAGTAAAGCCCTTCTGGCTCTTTCTGTTATATTTGTAAATAGTCTTAAAGCCCTTTTGCTTCCTTTTTCTGTGCAGTTACAGTGTTTTAGTTAGAGTTAGAACGTGTTGGGCTACTTTGTTAAGCATAACTATTGGAGCTGCTTCACTTTTTGTTTGGGTTTAGCTTAACAGGCCAGTTTTTGTTTTACACATTTTGTATTTCTTTGTTTTCCATATTTTTTCTGGCTGGTTTTTTAGTTTGTGTGTGTATAGATGTTTTATTGCTTCCTTTGCTTTAAGCAGCTTCGCCAACCCCAACATGTGGAATACCACCACTTCCACATTTAACACTTGTCCGCTGTTCTCTGTTGTTACACCTCACATCCTCCTGCAGAGTTGGGATGTAACATGCATTTTTAAAAATGGACCTTTTACAGGTTTTAAAGTCCAGAAATTTCCTGCTCAAACAGAAGCACATTTGCCAAAAGAATTACTCAAAAACTTTTTTAATCCATTAACTTTTATTAATATGATGCATGAAATGTTCCTTCTTTAGCATTTTACTTTAAAAAAAAAAACATCATAAAACAAACATTTACACACAGTGATATTAAAGCCACTTCTACCCATTAAGGCCCATTTATGCTAAATGCAAAAGACAGACACACAGACGGGTGCTCTCTTGTGTTGTTTATGCAGGTAATTTGGTTTGTTTTTAGAGGCCTTTCAGATCCCTCGCTTGACGGAGCAAAATCTGCAGAAACTGCGAGGTTAGGCGAGATAAGATAGACCAGTCAGAAAAATAGTTGACAAAGCTTAAAAAAAGTTAATGAGAGCTACTGTACAAATTAGCTCCTCCCAGTTAGCCCCTCCGGCAGATGGATGAATTATGGACTAATCCGAGCAAATAACTAAACTAGACAGTCCACCATTTTTGTGGTGGTACTTAAAACGTGATTCTGATGAGAGTCGGGTCATTTTTTGCTTAATGCTGCTTATTGTTGAACAGTGTGAAGGAAACCTGGAAGAACATGTTCTAACAACAACGGAAAACTTCATTCATTCATTATCCTAACCGCTTTGTCCGATGAAGGACCGCTGGGAAGCTGGAGCCTATCCCAGCAGTCTGGGTGAAAGGCGGGGTACACCCTGGACAGCTCGCCAGCCCATCGCAGGCAATGGAAAACTTTTACAACAGAAAAACTGGATTAAGTGGAAGAAAGAAAGAAAATGGATGAATAAATGAACAATTGATGTGCAGTGATTGACTACAACTAAAAGATCTAACTAGTACAGTAACATATTACAGTACTGAGATGGGGGCAGAATAACGTTTGGACTTTTCCTCGTCTATGTTTCTCCTTTCTCTACTTTGGTTGTCGTCATAACAAACTCCTAACATGGAAAACAAAAATAACTTATAGGTTGGCAGATAAGATACGTTCATCAACTGTTGGCCGCTGTCGAACGTCATCAGTTCAGATCTCCCCTCTGCTGTTTGTGTCTGCAGATGGCAGCACATACCAGGTTACCACCACAAAAATGGCTCCACCACAAAATGGTGCAGCACACAAAACGGCCGTCGGATTAGTCCATGCCACCTAGTCACTCTGGGCAAAAAGTACGTGACAAGTGAAAGGATCAAACCAGAGAAGAAGAGGAACTATGTGCTCAGCACTGCCCTCTAGTGGATGCACTGACTCAACCAAACGTATGACGAAGTTTGAAACAGAAGTCTGCATTGACATACATATGGGAGAGTAAATGGGCCTTAAGAAACATCCAAGCCCCCTGGTACAAAAACCAGTACCGACCGGTCTGGAGCTCTTCATCTTACCAACAGACTGCATGTAAAAACAAATATAAATAAAAGTGTTGACAGAATCAAAAAACTGCAGAAAATACCTGAGGATTCCAGCCAGTTGCGACCAGAGAGCTTCATCGCAGAGTTCGGCCAAAGTCTCAGTAGCCTCAACGGCGACGCTGCAGGAAGTTCAAACGTCTTCAGTCACCGCTACAGGAAGCTTCACCGCTTACGAGCCTTCTCAGCAGGAGAAGGAAAAGTTTTCTGACTTATTTGTTGTTTTAATGAGAACGTCCTAATTGTGGAAAGGAAAGTCAGATCTTCCCGAGGAGCTGCATGACAGCGATGGTGGTGCTCTGGCCGAAGATGAAGGCTCCACAGATCAGGGTCACTACGCCCCAAATGGTGAGGATGACTCTGCAGAGGAGACGTATGCAGTGAAGAAATGATGCAATGCTGATTTAATGCCTGAGATTTAGTAAAAGCATGAAGAGAAATGTTTAACCTGGGAATGTCTGAGGACATCAGCAGGTCTGGACATCGTCTGACCTTCACTGACCGAATAAAATAAACCAAAATTTTCTCTTTATTGCCTCACATCGTCAGTTACGTGCTGCATATAGCTGCACTCTGAGTGGGTGGAAACATAAATAAATATATTTTTCAACACCTATATGGATCAGCTACTCAAACAGCTTCTACAGTGCAAATATTACAAAACAACTTTTTTTTGTAGGAAAAATGTATATTTAATTCTATATTCTGTTTACACACTAAATAAAAAATATATAACAAATTATATATTTTTTAATGTGTACTGTTGGTATACTATTACAGCCTTTATACTACAAAAATAATTAAAAAAAAAAAACAGATTTAATATTTTACTTAGAAAAAAAAAAGAAAATAATAAACTACATGAATAAGACAGAAACAAAAATAAATGTATATAAATAAATAACTTATTAAAAGATATGTGTTAACAGGTTACTGTTATCAGTTTTTACAAGACAAAATGTTTTTTAAATATACATTATCACTCAAATGTTTGAACACGCTTTCCGATTTAATCCAGCTGGCAAATGTGTGCCAAGTTGTGTGTGACGTAAAAAGAAAAAAATAACATGGTTTAATGTCAGGTAAAACTGACAATAATGAAAAATAAACTAAACACAGACAAACCATGTGAATAAGATTTGATTTATGTTAAATAACTAGTCAAATAATCTTTTTAAATGTGGTAAACTGATAAATATTCTTGCAAAAATAATGTTTCTGTATATATGTCTAATTTGTCTGATTTCCTGGACACACTGCAGGTGTGTACATGACTACATGAAGTGTTTCCTCACCTGGTTTTGCAGGACACCGGCTCAGACTGCATGGCGAACATCAAACACAATCCTGGACAAACAAACAATCTTTAACAGGAAATGAGCAACTTGACACAGAATACACACAAACAACGAGCATCCACCTGGGAAAATAAAGATAAAAAAGGCGCTGATCCCTCCGATGACGCTGATGACTTTGCTGATGTCGGGCACGAACACAGCGATGAGCAGCGTTAGCGTTATCCACAGGACTGTCAGCGTATAGCGGCTGCGGCTTTCAAACTCCGCCATCTCCCCGCCGCCACGACGCTGCTGCCAGCTCAGCAGAGGGTCCTGGATCACCGACCTGATGGGACACAGGACATTTTATTCACCGTTTCCACACAGACAGAAATAAGGTGAATTCAACTGGTTTCCTCCTATTTTTTATTTTGCTATCCTGAAACAATATAAATATGTGTGTTGTTTATTATGCGACTTTATAAATAAACTAATTTCAACAAACACTGGAACACTGATTGGTCTGGCCACCATCCAGGTTTCCGCAGTGCGACGGTTCATCCCAGTAATGCTAATGCTCCCGGGGGGACTCTGAACACACCGTCTCTGTTTCACTCAGGAAAGTTGGAAGTAAAGTTCTTGTTTATGTTTTATCAGCTGCTGATAAATGACGGTTCTTGATGCAAAGTTGTCTTAAGCACCACTTTCACGCATGTGATGACAAACTGGAAATCATCTGCTCATGGTCAAAACCTTTCATGGACGTTGCTTTTCTAACTTATCTGTTATACTGGTTTGGATGTTACTTAGGAGAGAAACCACTTAAGTACATCTATAATTTACTGAAGTATGACGTGGAGTTCCTCAAGGCTCAATGCTGGGTCTCCGATTGTTCAGTATCTACACGTTCACATCATGAAAACAAACAAAATACCTGATTATTATTACGCTGACGACACTGCTCTGTGTTACAGTCAAACCAGGACACTCAGGTCCCATACAGAGCTTCAGTTTGTGTCTCAGTCAAATCAATATGCAGATTATCCAGAAACTTCTTCATCTAAAGATAAACCTGAAATCCCAGTTTGACAACAATGATTACCTCCCAGCTTCAGTCTGTAATGTCAAATCCATTAAACTAATCCTGTAATCGGCGAGTTATTTTTCAGGAACCAAATCAGCCTTTTACCACCTGAAGAATAAATCCAGAAGAGGGGAATGATGTCTCTACATGATTTCATTTGTGCCTTTATCCTTAAAGGTCACATCATCCTGGTTCTCACATCTCTACACGAGCCTCCTGAGAGACAAAGAGTTTATTTTAAGATGTTTCTGGTGGTCTACAAGGCTCTGACTGGTTGTGGTCCAGATAACAGATGACCGACTGACAATGAGCCACCAATACTTCAAACATCATCTGGGTCAAGCGTGCTTTCCACCCATTTCGGTGCTGTTTACACCACAGCGCTGGGAGAGTACAACGTAAATGTTTTGAGTTTGTCCTCCAGTTGACATGGCAACAGAAAGACGTGACAGCGGCAGATGTTTCCTTCTGCATGGGGATAATCGTCATTCTGCTGTTGAGTTCTTTTGTTTTAAAATGAAATTATTTTAAATAGAAACAATGTGGTGTGAACAGGATCTTAGTTTTTCTGCTTGTAAATTGTAGAAAACTCTACTATGAAAAGAAAGTTTGATTCAAACTTCAGGTCTTTTAAACAGAGTCTGAAAACTACATCATCACTGCTTTTAATATAGTTTTTTCCTTTTCTTTCAGAAAATTTTCTAACATCTGGACGACGAAGTTTTTGCATTTTCCACTGATGCTGGACTGTCTCGTGTTCAACTCTCCGTATGTATCCTGATGTCTCTCATCAGCCCTAAATCTCAACTTGTTCGAGAAACAGTTTCAGGCTTGAAATGCAGAAATAGATCATTTTTCATTCATAATGGTGTCTTTAAACTGGAGTTGCAGACCTGCCCAGCAGCACGGTGATGGGATAGATGGTGATGATGGAAACTCCAAACAGGAGCCTGGCGATGAGCATCAGGATGTCTTTACTGCTGTATGACATTAAAATATCCGCCTTCAAGTCCTTCCCGAACGTCAGGTAGCCGTAAACTCCTGCGGTACAAACAGAAAGTTGACTGGTCTGACTCTTAATGATGCATCTGGAGCCAGAAGGTGTGCAGGGATCAGGGTGGGGTGTGGGGGAAATGGGGCGGACAGTGGTCTCACCTGTGAGGGAGTAAATGACGAGGCAGATGATCATGGCCGCCACAGAGATGAAGACCCAGTGAGACAGCCGCTGGTTCTCCATGCTGCTGTAGATGGCGATGGACGCCTCGTGGCACTGGAAGACAGACGGGAAACTGTCTGTCTGGACAAATCTGACAGCAGCCGTCCCAGACAACCACACATCTCCTGACAGGAAGACATTAAGCCAGGAAGGAGCTGCAGAAAACCTTCCAAACCATTCTTCTCATGCTCAGGATGAGCATCTAAGCAGCTTTACCTCTGATCTCTCTGCCACGGTGATGGACTGAAGTCTGCTCTGAGCAGCACAGATCTGAGGATACAGTCTCTCGTCCTCAGCTTGATCCCTGCTGCCATCACTGGTTTTAAATCTCCCCTCTGCTCTACCACCATCACATCCTCTCAGGATCTCATCAGCTCCCTTTTCAACCCTACGCAATGCAATTACTCACCCTGAGGGGAGTGTGTGTTTGTGTGAGAGGACAAGCATCAATCCTTGTTGCACTTGGCTTTTCCTTTATTAGATCCGGCTGCCTGGAGCCTTCAGGGGAGGTTACCTTGGCAACTTGGGAAGTTAGACACGAGTCCGTTCTGCTTTAGACGGGCAGAATGATCTCTGAGTGGCAACTCTGCCCTGCTATGAAAAATGAAAAGCTGGTCGTGCACCGTTCCCACTGAGCACAGCCAGACTGCCTGCTGACCTTTAACTGCATTTAAACACTAAATCAAATAACTTTCCTTACGATGACTGATACAGAACATGAACCCTTTTCGTTTATGCAAACTTCACTCACAAAGGCGTCCAGGAGTTTTGTTGCATATTTTCCCAACTCAACATGGATTTTCCCAGTGAAATGGCTTCTGAGAAGCAGATTTGAAGAAGCTGAAGAATTATTATAGATTACCAGAGGTTATTCTAACCTGACCAAGAAGCCGTCAAACACATCATCAATGGCAGTTCTGTTGCAAAACCAGCCCAACTTGTAGACAGAACTTGCATTGGTCGTCTTAAAGTGGATTTTTAAGGTCAGTCTTTGGTATTTTGGACATTAAATGATGACAATCTGCATGCTGTGTCCAGTTTCACATGACGGGTCAGGTGAAGCTTCCAGGCTTTGGATGAAGCTGACAAGCGGGGACGTCAGACCTGCAGCTCTCTGCTTTTTGTCACATCAACTGTCTAAAACTCTGCGTCTGTTCCTTTGATGTCAACTCAAGTAAAAACTTATTTATCGTGTTTTGCTTGTGGAACGTCTGGTACAAAACAACACAAGGTGGACTTTTTCCTTCTGGCCGACGCCTTTCTGGGACCACTGGTCCAGTTGACTCATAAAACTGCTGGTGTTTCTTCACAGGAAACCAGTCAAAACCTCTTCCCAGTTTACATGACTTCTCTTTGATGAAGTCTCTTTCCACATTTTCCTGCTAAAGACGTCTCTCTGTGGACATTTACCAGGACATCCAAGCTTTCCGGCCTTCTTGTCAGAAGCATGTGTGAGTGACGTATCTGTAAGTTACAAAAATCGTCACTAACAAGCTGCGTTCTGAGGAGAGAACAACAGGAGATGATGTTTCCATGACAACTGCCTGAGCTGTTGGCCATGAACTTGGTCGTGGCTGAGACGCTCAACGTGTCTGAAGTGTTCTTTAAAGCATTTAAATGAAAACTTTGTGAATCAGGCGCTGATGGGACAGCGATGAATTTCAAACCCTGAAAAAAAAAAAAACGGCACTGATGAGGTATTAAGCTGAAAATTGTTCCACAGGCGGAAAAGTAATGAAAATAGTTTCAGAAACACAGATTTCAACCCATCTGTTCGGTCATCATGTCCCCATTACTGACACAGTATCACCATCCTCTCTGGTCATTTTGCTACGCCCGCCTGTCTGAATCGCTTTATGGAGGAAATGTGACCTTTTTATAAAAAAAGAAATCACTAAAATGTTTGTGATGTGGTTCATACAGTGAGGTCCATCTACTTTTAATCCCCAAATTAGATTTTAATTAACCTCTTATACCAACTAGTAGGTCTGGGCGATGAATCGGATTTTAATCTCAACTACGATCTGGGTTTCCAACCATGATAAAAATAAAAGGGTGTGATTATTTTTCTCTCTGCAGTTTCCTCTCCTGCTGTCTTCAGCTGCTAATCGAGCGTCTCTGGCATTGCAGCGCTGTGCTGTAAACTCCTCCCACAGCCGCTTTGCTTTCATTCAGACACTGTTGCCAACTTGGAGACTTTCTCGCTAAATCTGGAGACTTTTTTTGTTAAAAGCGACAAATCTAGCAGCTTTTACTGGAGTTATTAGAGACTTTTCTGGTGTTTTGGCGACTGACTTGAAGGCACATATTGTTCTGCAGTTACTGTAAGGAAGGAGCAGCGGGAGCCTCTCCCGTCCTAAAGCACTCCCAGGCGGCCAGTCTCAGTCGGCTCCGGCTGCAGGTCAATGTAGAATAACTGCAGTAGGTTGTGGAAGTTCACCTAAACATAGTTTATACCATTGTCAGTGACAACTGGCTGCATTATTTTCCTATACATAGTTCTGCCAGTTAAACACTGTAATATCCCTCCGTTACGGGGCGTTACCATAGCAACGTGTTAACCAGCTGGTTCAGATCAGCCGTCTTTTAACAGGTGAATGAGAGAAACGCGCTGCAGCCTGACAGCGGTTGTTTGGTATAAAACGTAAAATATTTCCTATATAAGCGGTAAAAGCGGATTAAACAACTCGGAACCGTCCATTAGACGGTTATAATGCACGACACGGAGTCTAGAACACCACGACGCGCAGCGTTGTTTATAAATACTGGATAATTGTGTTAAATAACCGAGGTCTCAATTTCAGTCAAAATAATTATTATAATTTTTGTCATAATCGAGCAGCCCTACTAACTAGTCACTTTACTAGCTTTACCTGCTTAGCTCTCCTTACTTTGTGTGTGTGTGTGTTGGGGGGGGGGGGGGGTTGTCTGTGGGATCAGTGGCTCGGTTGGTGGGTGGGGGAGGGGGGATTTGTTTTGCTTTACTTACGAGTGTGAGTGTGTGAAATATAATGATCAGATGTGCGTTTTTAGTTATGTTGTGTTACATGCTTTGGTAAACGACGGCTTATTTTTCATTTTGTGTTATTATTTAGTTGCTATTGTTGTGTAAAACATTATGCTGC
This sequence comes from Telmatherina bonti, assembly GCF_933228915.1. Classification (NCBI taxonomy): domain Eukaryota; kingdom Metazoa; phylum Chordata; class Actinopteri; order Atheriniformes; family Telmatherinidae; genus Telmatherina; species Telmatherina bonti. Next base: position 9,737,888 of record NC_136620.1, read on the forward strand.
TCTTCTGTATGAAAAGGGCCAAATAAACAACATTATCATTGACCGATTACAGATATCTGATCAGCCAATCACATGGCAGTTTAGTCATGTGGACACGATGAAGACAATGTGAGGAAGTTAGAACTGAGCATCAGATTGAGGAAAAACAGGATTTAAGCAAAGCTGAACAGATCAGCTCGTTGCTTGTTGTAGCTCAGAGAATCCTGATCTACTGGGATTTCACACACAACCAGTCTAATGGACTGGAGGAACGTTGCTGGTCTCCATTTCAGCTCCACATTCAGATGGTGGATCAGAATCATCATGACAACATGGTTTTGTGTTAAGTGTTGCAGCAGCCGCCTGAAGCGTCGACACAAGGCAGGATGGATCCATGTTGTCATGATGTTTCCAGCAGATTCTGATCCTACCATGTGAATGTGGAGCTGAACTGGAGACTCATCAGACCAGCAACGTTTCTCCATCTTCTATTGTCCAGTTCTGGTGAGTCTGTGTGAATTGTAGCCTCAGTTTCCTGTTCTTACTGACAGGAGGGAACCCGCTGTGGTCTTCTGCTGCTGGAGACCATCTGCTTCCAGGCTGGACCTGTTGTGTGTTCAGTGTGTGTTCTGCATGTCTCCACCCTTTTAAAATAATGGCCAAAGTCATTTCTTACAAGGTTTTCTAAAGACAAAAAACTGAACCAGACATGAACAAGAAAATCTTTTGTGTTTTTAGAAAAGCTTTTATTACTAACTATTATTTTAGGAGAGTGACTGGTTCTTGGTTGGAACCAGTTCCTGATGGCTTTCTGTCATGTTTAAGGTCTTCATCATGTCTTCATGACTAAATGCATTGAGTTGCTGCCATGTGATTGGCTGATAGACATAAGCAAATGCCTGATGACTGCAGACTGTATTTTAAGGACTTTTAGATCAACAGAAGTAATTGTGCTTTGATTTAGCCACAGATTGGTGGGACTTCTTCTTATGCAACAGCGTCAGAGCTCAATGCAGCTTGAAGTTAAATGTTTAGAAGTAGCTCCACATTTTCACAGCTGAAACTACGAACACATCAACTTCTTAAAGCTTTTTACTGTTTTCAATGCAGAAAAACAGAAACATGAAAAGGTTCAGACTGTCTGCATGTCAGGATGTTTATCCTGTTCACGTCACGCACGTTCTTTTCCACTCAGTCGTAGCTGAACAAGCCTACCTGTCCTCCAGCCGCCTGACGCTGCAAACATCTCAACTTCGGCTCAAACCATCGCATGCAGAGATGCTTTTCAAGCTGTAACACTCACCTGGAAACCGAAGCAGATGGTCGGGATGACGCTGAACATGGAGGCCCAGGAGCTGATCCTACACACACACACACACACACACACACACACACACACACAGAGAGTATTGGTTTGCATCTTGGAGTTGGTCTACAGACATTAAAACACAATATGAATACAATTGCATGAAAAACTCTGCAAACACATCAAACATCATCCTTCGTCACATCATGTGACACTTCCGTCAGAAAACATGGTTCGCAAACATGGAAAAAAAAACCACGGTCACGTCTCTTCAAACATGAGGACAGCACCTGGAATGAGGCTGTGTTTAAAACGCTTGGTTTGCATCTTGGGACTGGAAACCTTGACGCAGATGGGTGCAGCTTGTTTCACAGTTTTGGTTTACACACATCGCTTTCTGCAGATCTCAGCTGTTATTAGAGCATCGCTGAGAATGTCGTGGCATTTAGGAGCACCTCTCCACAGCGAGCATCAGTCACACACACAGCTGACAGGAGGAACAGAAGTTAGTGGATGATCCAGACTGGACGTCCTAACAGCTGCAGGAGGAGGACGGTGTGTCCGGGATTCACCGACAGATTCACTGCAAACCTGTCGACTTCGTATGGATGAGGCTTTTTTTCTGCTTCTTGTCCAAAACGACAAGCAAAAAATAAATGAAGTAAAATCTTCACAACCGTCTGAATGGGCTGCATCGGGGGTGGGGGGGCAACCAGAGGTCCACGTTGGAGGAAAGGTGGATTTGCACAGCTTTTCAAAACAGTCCAGTCCATCACAGCTTTTCAGAACATATTGCCAAGAAAATATGCATGAAATCCAAAATATTTCTGGTGATTAAAGGGGTGTTATTATGATATTTGGAGTTTTCTGAGCTTTCTACAGTGTTACAGTGTTGAATCCTCATCAGACATGTGAACGGCACCGTTTTTTATCACCTAAACGCATGTTTGAGTTTGAGTTCCAGCACTCTCTCTGTTCGGTTTCCATGGAGAGTTTTTTCTACGTGGAAATCCTTGTGACGTCCCGGGGGATAAGGTTCGGTGATTGGTTACCTTCTACTGGTTAACAAGGGCATGTACAAATACATCAGGCGGGTGGAAAACGTGGGATAAAGTTATTTCCAACGATGGCTGGTGAGTTTACCAAAGAGAGACATCCTGCTGCATTCGTTGCTGTGGGTTGCTGTTTTCCACTTCGTTTTCAGGGTCTGATTCAGGTTCCAACATGTAGGGCTGTATGCTATGTGTTGACATTGTATTTTGTTTTTTTTTTATTGAGTTCATATGAGCCTAATCCTTCTGTTTATGAGACGTTACAATGACGGTGAAAGCAGGTGCGGTGCGCGCTCCCGATGTAGTGCAGTGGCGGGAGGCGGGGCTTAATGCGGAAGAGTCTCGATCCACTCGTTTTGCCCACAGGCTGATCTGACAGCCTACGGAGAGGGTCGGTCTGAAGTAAATAAAGCCATTTGTGACAATAACTCCATCAATCCCAGCCCTTCTGGGCTCAGAAATAAAAATAAATGAGCCTGAAATGCACATAATAGTTCCAGTTTAAATTTGCAGCTGTCAGGGCAACAATGCATCCCAGTTACTGCAGCGAGACAAATTTCTCTTAAAATACGACAAGCAGGCAGCGCGACGGCGGCTGCAGGCCACACCTCCAACATACAGACTGGCTTCATATTGTGACCGACATTCAGAACAAACGGATACGTTTTTGAAACACTGGGAAAAATGTTTGTGACCACAGGAGAAGCTCACTGACCTACTTCTGTATGATGATGTCTGAGGCGACCAGCTGATTGTTCTACGTGAGGCTGTGACGATATGTTTTTGTCCTGATTCAATCCGATTCCAATTTTTTTGGTGCCGATTCGGTTTAAATTGCGATTCAAAATTGCTGATTTTTGTAGACTAAAAACAAAAACCAATTTTTTTTTTGCTCATCATTTTTCTTGATTTAAATAAGGATAAAACACCACAGTAGCCAGACCATCATTCTGCTGCTATTATGTCCAAGAAGGCAAGTTAAAGATCAATAAAACCAATAAAAATTACAACATTTTTATTACGGATTATTTTTATCTATTTTTTTTTTTAAATTTAAACGAAAAAAATTAAAATTGTGAAGCAAAAAACCCTGATATTTAATTTTCCGGTTTGACACCCCCCCAAACTGGTGGTGGTGGTGGTGAACACCATCATCAATGGCCAGTCAGAAGAATCTGGCGACCGATCCCACATTCACCTTAGAAACACCACCAGGGTCCAGCATGAAGTGAAGCCCAACATAGTTTATGATAGGAAGAGAGAAAACGTCACTATGAAACCTCCTTCATCGCCATGGAAACCAGCAGGACCTTCATGACTAATCAGAGACACATTAGCAGAGTTTTTTCCAGATGGAATAAAACAAACTTTTCTGGGACAGACGTGTGTGTTGATCAGAGCAGGGAACCCCCACCCTGGACCTCCCCCACCCTGGTTCCCCACCCTGGTTCCCTGAGGACCGGCGTCCTGCAGGTTTTCCAAGTGTTCCTGCTGGAACACACCTGACTCAGACTCAGACAAGCTCAGACAGGTCTGCTAAACACACATTGATCAGAATCAGGTGTGTTGCAGGCGGGACTCTTGGAAAACCTGCAGGACTCGAGGACCAGGATTGGGGGTCCCTGGATCAGAGTGTTTTCATGCGACGCCTCGTTTATGAGGAGAAATGATGAGAAGCTCCGACGTGGACGGTGATGTTCTCCTGGTTTTCCTACATTCCCCCGTAGCTGCCTGGAGTTTGGACCGTTTCGTTGGGATGCTGATGATTGGTGGAGTCTTTAGCAGAGTTTCTCCATTAGGGGAGGGAAAATTGAAAATCTGAATTTTTTTGCTTCACAATTTTAAAATCGATTTTTTTTTTTTTTAAAATAAATAAAAATAATCCATTATAAAACTTTTGTCATTTTTATTGATCTTTTTACTTGTCTTCTTAGACATTATAGCAACAGAATGATGGTCTGGTTACTGGGTTGGTTTTTTCCTGACTGAAATCAAGAAAAATGACGAGCAAAAAAAATTTTGAGAATTGTGAGAATTGCAATTCAAATTAAATTGGCACCCAAAAAAGTCGGAATCGAATCGGGACAAAAGCATCTCATCATAACCCTGTTCTCTATGTTACATGTTAGGATTGCTGTTTCTAGTGTGTGCAAACACCTTCTACACTGCCAGTCATGCTGCCCCCTGGAGAGGGGACCCTCACGGAGAAGGTTAGAGCCATTTGTCACGGAGGCGAGCTCACATCACGGAGCTTCTGAGTTCATTAATGACACAGCAAAGACAAAAAGACTGAACTGGACGCTTCGTGTTCGGAGCTTCAGATGTTTAGAAAACACTGAACCGTAGTCGGAGCCAACATCTTCAGCAGCTGCTGATATCAGAGTCCTGGAAACACACAGATTCATACCCTGCTGAGTAGACGGGAGTGTTGTAAAGCAGGACAGCCGACGTGGTGTGGTACTTGACGATGATGGCCACGGTCAGGTAGGTTGCAGCCAGAGTTCCCAGAACGCTGCCAGAAGACAGAGACAAAACAGCTGCTTCATGATGACAGGCAGAAACACATGAAGGTCAGCCCCCTTTATGTTTTACTGGGGCGAATAATGCTCATGCAGAGCAGGAGCCAAGGTTATCATCCCCAACCTGAACAGACATGGCAGCACGTTCAAGATGCCGTGCAGTAAAGTCAGCTAAAACTTCAACCAGGAGAATTACCATAAAGCTGAATCAACGCTGCCAAAAAATATTCAGCAAAAAAGGAACATTATGACCTTCATGCAGTCCATGAAGGCTTTCTGCAGACCGTTAGCCGCCCCTCCCCACAAGCTTTCAGTCACAATCAGTCACACTTTTCTCTTCGCACCGCATGGCGCCTGATTCAGGATCCTGCAGCTGCTTGTTGGTCTCACTTCCATGCACAAGTCTGCTGGTGCAGCGCTGCAGACGCACTCATTCATCAGTTATCTCATTTCCACCCACTAAAGCCAGTAAAGCGACTGAAACAGTCAGAGAAACAAAAGTCAAGCATCCAACCTGATGTATTTCTGGATGCTGATCTCTCTGGAGACGGACATGGGCAGGATGAGGAAGACGCTGAGCAGCAGCAGGGCGAAGCGCTGGTCTGTGTAGAAGTGGTACGGCATCTCCGACTTCGGCAAACCGCTCAACACCTCGTACAGGGACTCACACACTGATGGACACAACACATCATCCAGCACACAAAAGCTTTAAATGTGCCGAGGGACGTGCAGTAAGAAGCAAATCATCTGAAGTCTTCACCATGTTACATGTAACATTTCTAACTGAGCCTGCAGGAATGACTTAAACCACACAGACGTCTCTGATGCTCCAGATAAAAACTACTAACCGGACTTACAGACTTCCTTCTACCTGCTTCATTTCTTTGAAGCTTTGTCAATTAATGAGAAAGAAATCAATGATGAGGACATGGTTTAATCTCATGATGCTGCCTCGACATGTCAATGCCACAAGGGGGAGACAAATGTCCTGCAGTGTGTTCAGGTCATGATGGGGAGAAGTCGGCTCAGTGGAGCTGATCCTCACCGTTTTCTCCAAACTAAACCGCTTCATGGGACGTACATTAAATGTCACCACCTGCACAAACTAAGATCTGCAGCAGCGTGCAGCAGCAGTGTGCAGCAGCAGCGTGCAGCAGCAGCGTGCAGCAACAGTAGCGTGCAGCAGCAATGTGCAGCAGCAGCAGCAGCGTGCAGCAGCAGCGTGCAGCAACAGTAGCGTGCAGCAATGTGCAGCAGTAGCGTGCAGCGTGCAGCAACAGTAGCGTGCAGCAATGTGCAGCAGTAGCGTGCAGCGTGCAGCAACAGTAGCGTGCAGCAATGTGCAGCAGTAGCGTGCAGCAGCAATGTGCAGCAGCAGCAGCAGCGTGCAGCAACAGTAGCGTGCAGCAGCGTGCAGCAATGTGCAGCAGCAGCAGCAGCGTGCAGCAGTAGCGTGCAGCAGCAATGTGCAGCAGCAGCGTGCAGCAGCAATGTGCAGCAGCAGCAATGTGCAGCAGCAGCAGCAATGTGCAGCAGCAGCGTGCAGCAGCAATGTGCAGCAGCAGCAATGTGCAGCAGCAGCAGCGTGCAGCAGCAATGTGCAGCAGCAGCAATGTGCAGCAGCAGCAGCGTGCAGCAGCAATGTGCAGTGGCAGCGTGCAGCAGCAATGTGCAGTGGCAGCGTGCAGCAGCAATGTGCAGTGGCAGCGTGCAGCAGCAATGTGCAGCGGCAGCGTGCAGCAGCAATGTGCAGTGGCAGCGTGCAGCAGCAATGTGCAGCAGCAGCGTGCAGCAGCAGCAATGTGCAGCAGCAATGTGCAGCAGCAGCGTGCAGCAGCAATGTGCAGCAGCAGCAATGTGCAGCAGCAGCAGCAGCGTGCAGCAACAGTAGCGTGCAGCAGCGTGCAGCAATGTGCTGCAGCAGCAGCAGCGTGCAGCAGCAATGTGCAGCAGCAGCGTGCAGCAGCAGCAATGTGCAGCAGCAATGTGCAGCAGCAGCGTGCAGCAGCAATGTGCAGCAGCAGCGTGCAGCAGCAGCAATGTGCAGCAGCAATGTGCAGCAGCAGCGTGCAGCAGCAATGTGCAGCAGCAGCAATGTGCAGCAGCAGCGTCCAGCAGCGTGCAGCAGCAGCAGCGTGCAGCAACAGTAGCGTGCAGCAGCAATGTGCAGCAGCAATGTGCAGTGGCAGCGTGCAGCAGCAATGTGCAGTGGCAGCGTGCAGCAGCAATGTGCAGCAGCAGCGTGCAGCAGCAATGTGCAGCAGCAATGTGCAGCAGCAGCGTGCAGCAGCAATGTGCAGCAGCAGCAATGTGCAGCGGCAGCGTGCAGCAGCAATGTGCAGCAGCAGCAATGTGCAGTGGCAGCGTGCAGCAGCAATGTGCAGCAGCAGCAATGTGCAGTGGCAGCAATGTGCAGCAGCAGCAATGTGCAGCAGCAGCAATGTGCAGCAGCAGCAATGTGCAGCAGCAGCGTGCAGCAGCAACAGCAGCGTGCAGCAGCAATGTGCAGCAGCAACGTGCAGCAGCAGCGTGCAGCAGCAACAGCAGCGTGCAGCAGCAATGTGCAGCAGCAACGTGCAGCAGCAGCGTGCAGCAGCAGCGTGCAGCAGCAGCGTGCAGCAGCAGCATGCAACAGCAGCGTGCAGCAGCAGCAGCGTGCAGCAGCAACGTGCAGCAGCAGCGTGCAGCAGCAACAGCAGCGTGCAGCAGCAGCGTGCAGCAGCAACAGCAGCGTGCAGCAGCAGCGTGCAGCAGCAGCGTGCAGCAGCAGCATGCAACAGCATGCTCTGACCAAACCAATGGGAAATGGAACTCGTTGCTTTAATAAGTAAAAAACATGAACAGCTGCATGAATGCAACAAACAAGAACATCAGGAGAAGTTCTTGTCTATTAAATTAGAAGTAAACTGGAAATCCATAGTTTTTCGTTGCCATGAACCATTTTCTTAAAAAGTACCTTCCAGTTTACATCAGGGGTCGGCGACTCCGGTCCTCAATGGCCGCAGTCCTGCAACTGTTAGGAGTTTCCCTGCTGCAACACACATCAGACTTCATTATCACACTTGTGCAAAGCTGGACATCACTCTGCATTAGTCTGCTAATTAACCATTGATTAGAGTCCAGTTGCAGCAGGAAAACTCCAAACACTTGCAGGACTGCGGGCCTTGTGGACCAGCGTTGCCCCCCCCCCCCACCCCGGCTTAAATCGTTAGAGACTGAAATGAATTGTTTTACAGTATAAAGTTGTTACCAACGTTAGTTCAGATTTCTGTATAAACTTTATCAATTTTATAAATGCTTTTTGCAAAGCTAAAAACTATTTTTAGCAAAGCGAGTGGTTTTCCAATGGGTGAGCATCGAGACATGTTGCCTGGGATCGGGATTCCTGAAGATATCAGTTTATTTATCAGGTTTCTGGTGTCCGGATGATCCAGGCTTTTCCTTCAGAACTGCTTTCAGTCTTGGTTTCACACATTCAACAAGAGACATGAAGCATCTCACAGTTTCTGCACGTCCATGATGAGAACCTCACGTTTCCAAAGAACTAACTCGTGTTTTTAAAAATAGATTTTTTTTAAAAACCTGCAGGTTTTTTTTTGCTTTTTGTTTAAAACTACATTGAATTTTCACAACATACTGAACTAAAAGTTAAAAAGATCTAAAAAGTTGTGGGATGTATAACTTGTCATTACATTGGAAACTCTGGATCAGGGTCTTTATTTTCCCAAAGGTAGCATCTAAACGACTTGTATTTAGCAGGGCTGACGGTAAACATGGTTCTTTGGACTGTAAAGCCTGCAGCCTGCCCGACCTGGTGACTGCAGAGGCCACTGGAGAACAGGCTTGAACCAGCGAGCTTCTTGCTGCGAGGCCACAGTGCTAACCACTACGCCACTGTGCCGCCTGAACTAACTGTCACGTTGAGCTAGGGCTGGGCGATATATCGAATATACTCGATATATCGTTGCTAGTCCTCTGTGCGATATAGAAAATGCCTATCTTCGTCATATTCGAGTATCCTGTTGTCACGCAGGTGTTTTTAGCTGTGGGCGGGGTTTCCTCCCTCCTCCTCGACTCTGCACCGCTTTGCACAGAGAGTTAAAACAAGCGCACCTCGTTACGTACGTAACGTGAGCTACGTGCTACGTCATGAGAGGCAGCGTGGAGCCACTGTTGCCAACTTGGCGACTTTCTCGCTAAATCTGGCAACTTTTTGTGAAAAGCAACAAATCTAGCGACTTTTACAGGAGTTATTGGAGACTTTCCTGGTGTTTTGGCGACTGGCTTTAAAGCGCATATTGTAAAGTTATTGTCAGAAGGAGAGTCTCTCCCCGTCCTAAAGCACTCAGTCGCTCCGGCTGCAGCTGCAGCCAGTCAGAGGAGCAGAGAGGACACCTGCACGACTCCACCTACAGTCACAATGAACAGCCAAATCCACCACTGATCCCACTCTGGATTACAGAGTGGGACGTAAATTACAAAGTTTTTCACGTCACGCAAAAATAATTAATTCTATTTGATTACATTCACAGCCTCTGTCACTTACTCACCTCATCCACTGTGTGTGTGACACAAGCATATTTATCTAGCTCCTCATGTCTCTAGAAAGTACAGAAAGCAGTGGGAATCAAACCCTGAATTAAAAGCTGGCTGAAGCCGTTTATTGGAGACGATACGAGGACATTCTGCCTGGATTATAAGACTGATTTCTACGCTAAACTCTGCGATTAAAAAAACTACACGACAACTCAGAAACGTATCCATAAAGCAAAGCCTTATAATAGTTCATCATTTGAAAAGTCCCCCCTAGAGCACCTATTTTCATCCGTTGAATTCATTACATCATGTAAAGTCACTTTATTTTGTTTTAAAATGACATGTTTCTGCCGCTGCTTTAACTGTTCAATGAATGCGGTTTTGATCAGTTTGCTTCGTTACAATTTCATCCTTTTGGCATGAATGTTTAAAATCAGCATATCTTGATGCAGTATGAACAATTATGTTTTAATGGAGACACAAAATCATCTTACTGATGTGACTGTATGCACCAAAGCATTAATTCAAGGCTGAGGTAAATATCGAGATATATATCGTATATCGTGACATGGCATAAGAATATCGGGATGTTACTAAAAGGTCACATCACCCAGCCCTATGTTGAGGAAAGCAGCTGGAGATGATGTGAGCTTTGTGACACGGTGCATCATCCTGCTGGAGGTTTCCATCAGAAGATGCGGTGTGGTCTTCTGCTGCTGGAGACCATCTGCTTCCAGGCTGCACATGGTGTGTGTTCAGATGCTGCTCTGCAGATGTGCTGATTTGACTTCCTGTTGTTGTCATCTCCAACCAGTCTGTCCATTTGTCCTCCAACCTCAGGATGACTTTTTGCTTCAGATAAATGCTGCTTTACTGGATATTTTGTTATAAATTATATCAAATTATCAACAACAAGTTTTTTTTTATCAGATAACTGTAAATACTAGTCTTGTTATTATGTTTTTATCAGCGTTTATCTGTTTGCGTTCAAGATAGCTCAAAAAGTTATGGAAGGATTTTCATTAAATTTTCAGGAGTTGTTGGAAACGTGAAAATGAAAAACTGGTTTAATTTTGGTGGTGATCCAGATCGCCGTTTGGATCCAGGAACTTTTTTAAAGGCCTTGGCAGAGGTTTGCGCTCTGAGTAATTTTCTAGTATTTAATAAACCAGATCTTGATGGTTCAGAGCAACATAAGCTGCACTTAACATCTGCATTAACGACTTGATGACATGTTGGGTGGACTGATTTGTGGCGTAGTGGTTAGGTTGCTGGTTTGAGCCTCAGCTGCGGGCAGGGTTGGAACGGTGGCCTTTCTGTGTGGAGTTTGCATGTTCTTTACGTGTATGCACGGGTTCTCTCTGGGAGCTCTGGCTTCCTCCCACCATCCAAAGACATGCATGTTAGATTAATTGGTCACTCTTTATTGTCCCTAGGAGTGATTGTGAATGGCTGTTTGTCTCCCTGTGATGGACTGGCAACATGTCCAGAGTTTACCTTGCCTCACACCTGATGGTTTTTGGGATAGATTCCAGCTTCCCCGCAACCCTGAATTGGACAAGCAGTTAAAAGAAATGACTGAATATCATTTAACCTTTTTGTGTGTTTAATCTCTGCAGTGCAGAAGCAGCATTTCCACCATGATGTTTACGTGGAAGTTCCACCACAGATCTTATAGTTCCCAGTGATAAAGAATGGATCCACAGCAATCAGTCAATTAACTCAACTCACATTTTTCCAGCTGGTCGTCCACAATGACCAGAAAGGCCACAGAGATCATGAAGAGGTTGAAGACGAAGCAGATCTCACACAGCTGGCCGATAGCCGGCCCACACAAGTCCTTCACCACCGCCTGGTAGGTGCACTGACCACAGATAGATGAAGAGTAGCCCAGGATGATCAGGCCACTGATCAGGAACACCAGGGAGATCTGAGGGCAAGAAAAGGCTAGATGAAGATAGAGAGATGTTTTTCCATATTTCATTACAGACATGGAACACAAACATCCATTAAACTAAAGAAAGGAAAGAAATGGTCACATCCAGTCAGGTATTAGACGTGTGGTGCTTTTCATTCATTGCTGGACGGTGTTTCATCTCAACTATGTCCTCTCAGTTGGCTCACTGGACTGATTTCATGCTGAAACACAGCAATAAGAAGTCGAGGATCCCCACCAACATCCGCCTAATTTTTCACCTCAGGTTTACTGTTTTTCTGGAAACAGCTGGAATTAATATTACTGTACATCTGGACTGAGCATCCCTCCTACACGGGTTTGTTCACACTGCATTCTATTTGCAGGATTGGTGACTTGAAGCACAAGTGAGATGTTTGTCCACATTCATCAGCTTGGACATTCTGTCTGCTTCCTTGTAGTTAAGCTTTAACAATGATGTCATATTAAAATAACTAATCAGCCAATCACATGGCAGCATTTATTCAGCGACGTGGTGAAGACAACTTGCTAAAGTTCAAACTGAGCATCAGACTGAGGTAGAAAAAGGATTTATTTGCTTGTTGGTCTGAGTATTTCACAACCTGCTGGTCTACTGGGATTTTCACACACGTTAACGTTGAACCAGTGTTTATCAATCCGGGTCCCCGCCCCCGTCCTGCATCTTTTAGATGTTTCCAACTCTGGCACACCTGACTCAGATTAACTGAACTGCTTCATCAAGCTAACGAGCCATTCACTTCGGTCAGGTGTGTTAAAGCAGTGGTTCTCAAACTTTTTCAACCACATCCCCAAAGATACCCCCCCCCCCCCCCCCCCCCACCACCACCACCACCCACACACACACACACACACACACACACACATCTTGCTGGATCAAACTCCAGTCCTCAAGGGTGGATATCTGGCAGGTTTTGCTTGTTTCCCTGCACCAACACACCAGATTCAAATAAAATGGATCCTTCTTGTCAGCCTACCTACCTACACTGGGGTTAGGCGTGTTGCAGCATGGAGACAACAAAAACCTGCTGGATACTGGCCCTCAAGGAGTTAAATGTAAGGCTGAAAAACTGTCAGAAACTTTAGACTAAGGGAGCATAAAGTGGTTTTTGGTGGATTTGGTTCATTCCGGTTACAAGGCACCAGCTTCTCTCATGGAAGCAAAGCCAGATAATTGTTTTTGTGTTAAAAAATTAAGGTGCTAATTTCTCAAATCTATCTTAAATGGCTTAACTTTGACAGTTCTGATCATTGTTCGATTAATGTAGACCAGGGATCTTCAAATCGAGTCCTCAAGGGCCGATAACCTGCAGGTGTGTTGCTGCAGGGAAACACGCAATGCGTACAGGATACCGATCCAAGGACCGGATATGGAGATCCTTGATGTAGACCATCTATTTTTACAGTTATCTAAAAACTGTTGAGTCCCCCATCAGAGTCCTAAACCCCAGTTTGCGAACCATGGTGTTAAAGTACAGAATAGCCTAAAACAGCATTTTTCAATCCTGGTACTTAAGTATCCCATATCCTACAGTCATTTTATTTTATTCTACAGTTTTTTATTCTATTCTACAGCCATTTAGCAGACACTTCTTTCATACATCAGTGTTTCCCTTCCCTCCCTGCAATAGTCCACTACCCTGCAGGTTTTAGAGGTAACCCTACTGTAACACACCTAAATTAAACGAGTGTCTTGTTAGCAGGCTTTCAAGAAACTTGCTGAGGATGTTCATCAATGTGACTCAGGTATGTTGGAATAGGAACATGACTAAGACATGCATAGCAGTGGTATTTTTGGACCAGGACTGAGATAAACCGAGTTAAACTGTTTGGAAAATCTTTGCTGTTCTGATGAGTCTCCATTTCAACTCCACATTCAGATGGTAGGATCAGAATCTGCTGGAAAAATCATGAAAACATGGATCCATTATGCCATTAGGATCAATGCTTCAGGTACCAGCATGACATGGTTAAACCTCCACAGCCTACCTGAGTCCTGCTGCTGACCATGTCCATCCCTTTCTGAGCACAGTGTAGCATCTTCTGATGGAAACTTTCAGCAGGATGATGCACCATGTCACAAAGCTCACATCATTTCCACCATGATGATGAGTTCACTGTCCTCCAACGGCCTCCACAGTCACCAGAGCTACATCCAGAAGAGCAGCTTTGGGATGTGGTGGAACAGGAGATTCTCATGGTGATGAGGTGGAACGGGAGATTCTCATGGTGATGAGGTGGAACGGGAGATTCTCATCATGATGTGGTGGAACGGGAGATTCTCATCATACACCACGTGTATGACGCTATCATGTCAGCGTGGAACTAAATCCTCATACATGTAAGGTTTGTACCCAATAAGGTGACCAATAAGTTTGTAACAGAATGCAGTAATTTGCAAACTGCTTAATCTCCTTAAAATATTTGATTATTTTTAGTTTAACACCCTCCTCCCTGAACCACGACCTTATTACGATGGAGGGGTTTGCTTGTCCTGAAGATCCTAGGAGCAATGTTGTCAGTGGTTTTATGCCTCTGGTAGCGTTATCCATGGCAAACAGGTCTCTAGGGGAGGGATCAGACCAGGCGCAGCTCAAAGACACCTGTGATGAATATGAACAATCAATAAAGTTATCCTTTGCATGGGTCACTGGGGCCCCCATCTGGAGCAAGACTGGGGGGTGGGACATGGACGCACATGGTGGCCGGGCCTTTGTCCATTGGGGCCTTTGTCCATGAGGCCAAAAAGGTAACATGGACACCACCCCCAGGAGGGGCCATGGGGTTGGGTGCATTGGCAGTTAGATGGCAGGGCTGGGCAATACGACCACAAATAATATCACAATTATTTAAACAGACTACCTCAATTACAATTAAAGGGCAAATATTTCAGTATGATTTTATTTTTAACCCTCGGATCCAATTGAAACTTTTGTTGCACATATTTTTATAATAGAAGAGCAGATATTGTGAAATACCGTATTTTCCGAACTATAAGACGCACTAGGCCAAATATACATAATAAGGTGGGAAAAAACATAAGTCGCGCTGGAGTATTGGTTGCATTTTTTGCGGGTAATTTATTTTACAAACTACCTGACCAAAAACAGACATTATGTCACCTTTAAAGGCAAGTTATAACTTCAATAAAAGAAGAGAAAATATGCTGAAAAGGTGTAAGATATGCTAACACTATGAAAGTTATTCTGCTACACAAAAAATACAAAATGAACAGAAAGGGTGTCCTGTTTATGGAACAAACAGTTTTACGTAACTATAACAAGTGTACCTTTACTGTAATTAATAAAACACAATCTCACTCCACATTAGGGCTGGGCGATTAATCGGATTTTGGGTCTGGATTTTCAACGATCATAAAAATAAAAGGGTGTGATTATTTTTCTCTCTGCAGTTTCCTCTCCTGCTGTCTTCAGCTGCTCATCGAGCGTCTCTGGCGTTGCAGCGCTGTGCTGTAAACTCCTCCCACAGCCGCTTTGCTTTCATTCAGACACTGTTGCCAACTTGGCGACTTTCTCGCTAAATCTGGAGACTTTTTTTGTTAAAAGCGACAAATCTAGCAGCTTTTACTGGAGTTATTAGAGACTTTTCTGGTGTTTTGGCGACTGACTTGAAGGCACATATTGTTCTGCAGTTACTGTAAGGAAGGAGCAGCGGGAGCCTCTCCCGTCCTAAAGCACTCCCAGGCGGCCAGTCTCAGTCGGCTCCACCTGCAGGTCAATGTAGAATAACTGCAGTAGGTTGTGGAAGTTCACCTAAACATAGTTTATACCATTGTCAGTGACAACTGGCTGCATTATTTTTGTATAAAAGCACACGTAGTTCGGCGAGTTAAATCTCCTCAGAATCCCTCCATTACGGGGCGTTACCATAGCAACGCGTTAATCAGCTGTCTTTTAACAGGTGAATGAGAAAAACGACAGCCTGTTGTTTGGCATAAAACACATATCGAGGCCAACGTAAAATAGTTCCTATATAAGCAGTAAAAGTGGATTAAACAACATCTGAACCGTGCATTAGACGGTTATATGACGTTATGACAGCTTCGCTGTCACACTGACCCTTACAGGGAATCACTCCTGCCTACCTCAATAAGACTGTTCAATCCTACTTCCTTGTGTCTTAGATATCAAGAATGTTCCCAATGTTATTTATCTCCTCTCAATCGTCGAAAACAACACGCGCAGTGTTGTTTAAAAATACTGAATTAATTGTGTTAAATCATCGAGATCTCATTTTCAGTCAAAATAATTGTAATTATAATTTTTGTCATAATCGAGCAGCCATACTCCACATCACTAAATACATTGAATTCTTCGTCCTCTGTGTCACTGCACCATTGACAAGCCTCTAACCGCCGCACGTTGTTGAAGCACCCACTGGCGAACTCCTCAAGCTTTGAGCCCGCAATTAGCTTTTTGGTTTCTTCCTTACTCCAAACTTTCTCTCTAATGCTTGATTACCGTTTGTAGCTGCAAATTTTTACTACTTGCAGCTTGTAGTCTGCAGAATATGATTTTCTTTTGGGGGGCATTTGTGTTCAGTTCTCAGTTGTCTTTCTAAGCTAATGTTTCCTGTTTAAATTTTTAATTGTCAGGAAGTAGGAGATATCTATGCATAAGTCTAGAGTGCCCTCTTATTGCTAATATTAATATATATTTTTTCATGTATAAGTCACTCTGGAGTATAAGTCGCAGAAACAGCTTGCCTATAAAAAAAAATGCAACTTATAGTCCGGAAAATACGGTAAATTAAAACACACAGTTTAAATGTGGTTATTTAATTGACATTTTTCCATTTATTTAAAGAGAATTTAAAAATGACAAATTTCCTGAAATCTGCAGCATCTGGCAACGTGTTGTCTTACCAAGCAAGGACAACACATCATGGTCGACTAGCTGCTTGTCCCAACAAAAGGTCTGCTGTCCTTTAATCCAACACGATGCATCCAAGGCTGGTCGCAGCAGATTTGGAGACTATGTGCAATGCCATTCCGTACCTCGGAAAAGACCACTCGTCCTGCAGGAGAGCAACTCTCAGAGAACGTGATCATGAAACTGATGCAGTCATTGATGGATGTGGGCAGGACTGTTACATCACTGTGACTGGCTAACATGTTCCTGCAAAGAAACATAACTCTTCTTGGTATTGTGAACAAGATGGGAAGTTCCATCCTCAGCCAAAGATGCCTTGTGATGCAAAGAATTCTCCACGCAGCCGTTCACATCTTGCAGTGCTTTCCTGACCATGTTGCACCCAAAAGGAACAAAACTGTTTCCATTCTCGGCACCAAGTGAAGACTGAAGGGGTGCGTTCCAACTATAGGGGGATCACACTCTTCAGCCTCCCTGGTAAGGTCTATTCAGGGCTCCTGGAGAGAAGGTCTGTCATATAGTTGAAGCAAGGATTGAAGAGGAGCAGTGTGGTTTTCGTCCTGGTCGTGGAACAGTCGACCAGCTTTAATACCCTCTTCAGAGTCCTGGAGGGGGCATAGGTGTTTACCCATCGGTCCACATATGTTTATGGACTCATCCACCTGAGACTAGAGGGTACTCAGGGAGTTTGGGGTACCGGACCCCTTGTACGAGCTGCCCAGTCCCTGTGCAACCAGTGTCAGAGCTTGGTCCTCTCTGGATCGAAAACAAAGTCCTGCCCCAGGTGTCTCAGGGCCTTGTTTATATGTGAGGGAGGTAGTGAATGAAAGACTTTACTCTGTAGGGTGGCCGGGATCTCCCTTAGAGGTAGGGTGGGAAGCTCGATCATCCAGGAGGGGCTCAGAGTAGAGCCGCTGCTCCTCCACATCGAGAGGAGCCAGTTGAGGTGGCTTGGGCATCTGGTCAGGATGCCTCCTGGACCTCCCTGGTGAGGTGTTCCAGGCACGTCCCTCTGGGAGGAGACCCCAGGGAAGACCCAGGACACGCTGGAGGGATTATATCTCTCGGCTGGCCTGGGAACGCCTCGGGATCCCCCCCGCAGAGTTGGCAAATGTGGCTGGGGAGAGGGAAGTCTGGGCTTCCCTGCTTAGGCTGCTGCAACCGCGACCCCGGATAAGAGGCAAACAGATGGCTGAATGGATAATTTAACACCTCAAAAAGTTCTTACATGTTGTCGTTTTTAACCACTTTGTTGCATCACATCCTTATAATCATACACACACACCGATGGGCTTTAAGTAGCCAACTTCTGAAGGTTTAAATTTAGTTTCCTAACTTGCCTAACTGAGGATTTCATAATGCTGCGTATGCATCGTGGCAGGGCTTCAAAAACATGCTTACTGGTTATTAGTCAGCAATAATAGACTAGTCACAGATGTGCATGTTACACCTCCCACGTGCATTAATGCATATCCAAACCATCACAAATCCTGGAAGCAAATCAGCTGAACGCTTCCTCTTGGCTTTGTG
This sequence comes from Telmatherina bonti, assembly GCF_933228915.1. Lineage (NCBI taxonomy): Eukaryota > Metazoa > Chordata > Actinopteri > Atheriniformes > Telmatherinidae > Telmatherina > Telmatherina bonti. The sequence goes on from NC_136620.1 coordinate 9,755,656, forward strand.
TTTTAGCCTGAAGGATACACCAACCGAGAAATCCATCATGATTTAAAATTCTGGTCAGACCACGGGACATTTTTCCACTCAACCTCGTCTCATCTTATAAACAAGCCGCGGTCCAGGAGAGCACCGGCTTTCCTCAATATTCATGTTTTTTTCTTAAAAAGGATACATAGACCGTTTTACTCCAGCACTGCTAGAAGAGCAGAACCATTTGATTTTCTGATTTCAGTCAAGATTCATCAAAACACCATAAATTAAACAAAAAAATCCCTTCTAAACTACAGCAGCATCCAATCAAATGGTCATTTTCCTGAGGAAGAAAGGGATTCATGTAAATTAAAGCAGACAGCAGGGTGAGCCTGAGATGCCACTTCAGGCTTTTTTTTCTTTCAAGGCACATTTTACACCTTAATATAGATTATTACGATGAATATAATTAACCTCTACAAAAGGACACAATGAAACATTAGGTCAAGTAGCTGAGGTTAGTTTCCCTGCTTCATGGCTTGTTGGTACTGAGAATTTCCTCTCCTTTATCCTCCCCCCGGTCACCTGCCCTTAACCTTACATTTACCAGTGAGGTCAAAGATTATTCATCTGTATTAAAGCTTCCTGCGATTCTCTAAATAAACTCCATTCTGTTACTGTGTTTAGCCTCAACGACTGATGTGATCTTCCATACACGTCACTTCCAATGGTTTGTTTCTGTCCAAACTTTCTCATTTCTCATTTCCGACATCAAATTCTAAATGAGGGCAAAATTCCCTCCCAAAAACATAATAAAAGCCCACATTTAACCCTCCCTCTGCCCATAACCTGCTTAAATCTGAGTCTGACACACCACTTCAGGCTTTTATTTTCTTTCAAGCAATATTGCACGCTTTATTACAGATCATTACAATGAAAATAATTAATCTCTATAAGCTGCTGCTCATTTTGTCTTTCACAAACAGGCAGAAAACACGAAGTCCTGGAAAAGGCAAACAATGGACATATTTAAGCATGATAAGCATCTCAGGCTTAGTTTTGTCCCCACAATGACAGTAAAATATGAAGAGATCATGAAATTAGTCTTCAGCTTCTTTCCTGGAGGATTTTCTCCAAAAACACAAAGAAGATGGGGAGGAAAAACTGCAGAGACAGATAGAGAAATAGATTTTTCCTCTCTGTATTTAAATAAACTTAAGAGCTGGATATGAAAACAGCCAGAAAACATAATGAAAGCAACTCAAACTGTCAGGCTGAAGTTAAAATATTCTGTATGTTCATATCTGATGCGTCCCAGTTCCAGACTAACAGCCAGGAAGTCCGGCTGATCCAGAAAGTCAAGTCTAACACGGACTCCGCCACGTGGAACTGATCTCCATCACTTTAATTGATCTCTGAGGACCACAGCTCCCAGCAGAGAAATGGCGGCTTCTCTCACTTTATCAACAAATAGAAAAAATTATCTTTCTGAACCAAGTTAGAGATATATTTGCAGAGAAGCTCCTTCTGAACCGAGTGGAAATCATTCCACAATCTTTAAATAAGCGAGTGCTCACCAGCTCCACGGTGACCGCGTTGCGGACGCCTCCGGCTCGCTCGAAGGCCCAGGGAAAGTTGAGGAGCCCGGCGCCCAGAGCGGATTTCAGCATGATGAACACGGCCCCCACGGAGCCCAGCCGGGGCCCGACGTCCAGCGGCGGCTTGGCTGAGGCTGAAGCCAGCAGGGTGATGCTCGCTCTGGCCAACTTCTCCATGCTTCTACCGGCGGGAGAACCACGCAGCGTGTGCCTGAGCGGCACTCTGAGAGCCGGGCGGCCGCGCGGCGCGCAAGGTGAGCCGGCTGGAGGGAGGAGGGAGGGAGGGGGTGCTGATCAAAGGCTGCTGCTTTCAGGTGCCGCTTGGAAAATACAGAACTTTACCTTTAAATTTGCATCTTTTTCATTACTTCAAGTAATGGTGTTTACAAAATGTAAACATGCTCACATTCATGAATCAGATCATCAGTTAGTTTATCAATAATACTGATCAGAAGCACACTTGTGTTATAAATAGTAATGATGGGAATTTGTTGGTAAAAAAGCATGCAAACATATATGCATTCAAACATATATACATACATATATGTATTATACTTGTGATTAAAAATGAAAGAATATGTAAAATATACCTGAGTGTACATAAATATAAATGTATATATATATATGTGTATATGTATATATATATATATTCATTCATTCATTCATTCATTCATTTTCCGAACCGCTTATTCCAATTCAGGGTCGCGGGGAAGCTGGAGCCTATCCCAGCTGGCTTTGGGCGACAGGCAGGGTAAACCCTGGACAGCTCGCCAGTCCATCGCAGGGCTATATATATATATATATATATATATATATATATATATATATATATATATATATATATATATATATATATATATATATATATATATATTTATGTACACTCCAAGTATATTTTACATATTCTTTCATTTTTAATCACAACTATAATCTTTCACATTATTTCATTTATTATTATTAATCAATACATAATCAATTGATTCTTTTATTATGACCTCATGTGACTCTATAACAGAAGTAAAAACAAGCACACAAAGAGAGCACAGAAGAAGCAGAAACAGAGTTCCTGACGAGAAAGTCAAGGACAATGGCCGCACACACACACACACACACACACACACACACATATGGCTTGAGTGTAAGTTATCAGTAATTTTCACACAGAGAGGAGCAGACAACTTCTTGGGTGGAAGACAATAGCAGGTCTATGAAGCTGTGGGAAAAGAGTAGGGAGGATGCAACTTTCACAGGAACTTCACCTGCTGACTCAACGCCAGGACCAAAGAAGAAGGAGGCTACAGTCTTGCAGAAGGAGCGACGCTCTCAACAGAAATACACATTCATATGAATTTGCATATTCATGCACGCACATAGTCACATGATTTGTCCAGTATCAAAGAGGAGGGTTGACGTATGACAGGCGAGATCTTCACGTTGAACCTGGGACCCTCAGATTTGATGTATCAGCTTATCAGCTAAGGGTATCAGCAAGACCTCCTCTCGAGATATGTACAATCTTCTTTTCCTTAACAAAGAATAGTCAATTCTAACTTTTGAATCCTCTGACTTCGTCTTTTTTCTCTTTTCAACCAGATTTGAATTTTGTAACCTTCTGATCAATGGTGTAATGTGTTTGCATTTTTGGATATTACAGATTTAAGAGAAAAGAACGACAACACACACGCACATATGTATATATATATATATATATATATATATATATATATATATATATATATATATATATATATATATATATATATATATATATATATATATATATACATATATACATATATTACATAATTTTAAAAAACCTGTTTTTAAAATGAATCTTAAAATCAGATAAATACACCGGGAGATGTGCAACAACCAGATATGTCACACATTGTGTTAAAATCTCCACCTCGTGACTCAGCAGGTTGTAGAGGCGTCTTTCACAGCAATAAGTTGAAGTAACGGTTTGCTCCATGATGTTATCAGTCCCTCACATGGCTGTGGAAGACTTTGCTCCAGTCTTCTTTCCAACAATGCTTCTGTTCACTGAGGTTTGCAGGACTGGTTTCTGCGCAGACCTCTGAAGGTCTCACCACGGCATTTCAATCATGTTCAGAATAGAATCAAGATGTTGCCACGGTCCAGCCAGTCATGCAGATGTGTTCCTGCTGCTGTGTTTAGGAAGGCCGTCTTGTTGCATGAACTAATTTCAGTACAGCTTTAGCTGTCAGACTGATTATTGTAGGAAACTGTTGTATCCAGAGATCCGTTCTGACTGCATGGTATCCGGCTCATGTGACTGCTGAACCACCCCAGATCATCATTCCTCCACCTCCGTGCTTGACACTTGGTGCCTCACCAAACAAGTCATATCTTATCCAACTCTTTCTGTCATAAACGTTCAAGTTTTCCATGCTAACGGAGGCCTGGTGAGTCTGATGCGTACAGTAGGAGTGGGTTGGGTTTTAGCTGCTTCTCTGAGCATGACGAGGTCTGATCTTTCTGTACTCTGGGAACATTGGCAGCTGTCGTAAATGTTTGTACTTGTGAATAATCTTTGTTCTCATAGCCCTTCTCAGGTTAATGGGCAGTAAAAACAGGCATTGTTAATGTCTTTCCTCCTGTGTACTGTGTTAACACACACATGGATGCTCCAGAGCAGCAAACTGACCAAATCTCAGCTTTTGTCCTTTTTGTTACATAATTAAAGGCAAGATTTAATACATTATGTATGGTTAATCTGAGGTTGTATTTACATAATCTCATAACATTTTAAGGACCAAATTCTTCTCTGCTGTACTGTTAAAGTACTGAAAGAGGCAGCGCTGACTTTTTCACCTGACTGGAGGTCACATTACTCCCTTTCATAAAGTTTTCACACATTCAGTGCAGCTTTTCTAAACTCAAAGCGACCAGCCACACAGTCAGTCCCTGGTCCTACAGGGACAACCAGAGACGTGAAGAGGAGGGGAAGCAGGGGAGCAGACGAGGAGGGAGGTTCAGAGCAACCTCATGGGACAAAGGCTGAGGGAGGACTCAAAAAAAGTTGACCAAAAAAAAAAAAAATTACTGCTTTTTCTTCCAGATGACCTGATTGGGCAAACAGGAAGTCCTTCCATCTGGGAACCTTGGAGGGAAAGAGGGCATGTGACCTCCACTCAACACCAGCTTTCCCAAATCTTGTTAGCACAGCTAGCTGGCTCCAGGGTCATTTTCCAGTTTCCCAAGGTACTGAGGGAGATTAGCCCTCAAGTGGGGCCATCATCCAAGAGGACAGGTGACAGATTCACAGGCTGATCTGGCCAATTAGGCTCAGATAAAGAGCCAAAGCTCAAACCCCCGAGCACACCGAGGCACTTCACCTCTGATGAAATCAACCTGCATCACTGAATTCAGCCTCCAACCAATACTAAACCCATGAGTGAGATGGAATTAGTCCATCCAGCCTATAATCACCCGTTAGAAAGGAATGCAATTATTTCTTCTCAACATTTTGCCAAGAAAACAGACAAAACACATTTCAGTAAGCTGTGATGGAGGATGAATTACTTCATGGCACAAGTCAGACCTCCTCTTTTTATTCACTGTCACTCTGAAGGCCTCGAGGGGCTGAAGACGAATATGCAGAAGGGTTTGGTGCCTTTTAAGATGCTAATATTGCAAAGTTGAGCTTATGTGCAGTCAAACTAGGATGGTAACTGCTGAGCATTTCCCATCAAATCCCGCAGGGATGTTATTTTCAGGACATCCTCACATTTAAGAGGCAGAAATCTGTTGAAGGTTTTGATGCTCTTCTGGCTTCAATATAATTCATCTCTTTGTCTTTGTTTTATGTTGGCTTGAAATTGCACATGATCCAAAATTTTCCACCAGAAGCATCCAGTTCATCCTGCTACAAGGTTTTAGTGTTGGGAGATTTGCTGATGCTCATCAGCTTTGGTTTAACTCTCTAAAGCCTGTTACATCCTCCATGAGAAGCAAGAACTTTCTTCTTGTTCTCGAGGCTCCGAGAAGAAAATGGCGTCATTTTGTTCTCGCGGACGTGTTTGAAGACGGTTCTCGACACATCGGGCTAGCAGAAGTTTTTTCTTCTGGGGCTCCGAGAAGTATCGTGTGATTGGTCGGACATTTGAGGTGGGCGTGGTTAATACAGAAAAGCATGAAGCGGACAGTTTTGGCGCTCCCACATTTTTACTGTTGCAGGTAAAACAGATTGTTTTGATAAAACAGCGGATCCAAGTGGTGAGAAAGTACAAACTATTTACATGTGGCATTAAAATACTCGGACCCAGCTGCGCCCACAAAACGCCCTGCCGTGGACAAAGTTGCTCATTGAATATGAAATTAGAAATGCACTCGGAGAACGGAAACCTCTGACAAGCACAATGTTAAAGAATCCTTTTAAAAAAGTCCTGGAGCCAAACGCTCCAACAACTCCAGATAATTTCATGAAAATCCGTCCATAACTTTTTGAGTTATCTAGAACACAGACAAATAAACAAACAGATACAGTTGTGCTCATATTTATTCATACCCTTTCATTAAAGAAGAAAAAAAACAGCTGCCTGTAAAATAAGCTGAAACTGACTGAAGTAATAATAAATAAAAGTTTTAGGAAAATCATCACATTATTTTCTAATTTTGGTTCAATAGAAATATTTTTAAAAAAAGCAAACAAATAAGATAATTTATTACATATTACATCAGTCATAAAGTAATATTTAGTTGAAGAATCCTTTAATGTTTCCGCTCCAGTCAGGTGTTTTCTGTTCCTCTCAGTCAGACTTCTGCACTTGTTGACAGGTATTTTGTCCCACTGTTCAACAGAAAAGTGCTCTAATTTGTCCAGGACACATTTGTTTGTTTGTTTGTTTTTTCTTTCTTCAACTCAATTAAATGAAAAAACAGTGTCTTATATTCCTAAATTATATTTTTGCAAATTTTTAGTTATTGTTCCTTTTATAAGTCTCCAGTTATTTGAGTGACTGTTGTAAATTCAGCCTTTTCTTTAATGAAAGGGGATGAAGACATATGAGCTGTGAATGCTGATAAAAAGACAACCTCCTTGCCGGAGGTAACAACTGGGTTCATTGCATGTAAAAGCAGACATTGTCACCCGCCATGACCCCTGCCTGCTGCAGACGTGCTTCTTGTGGACTATGTATGGACCTGACGAAAAATAATTTTTTCTTCTTGTTGCAGCCTCGGCTGAATGTAACAAGCTTCGGATTAACTTTATCAGCAAGAGAAAAATAAGACATCAACAAACTGAAACATCAAAAAATGTTTAATTACTAAAAAAAAAAAAAGAAAAGAAAAAAACCCAAAGATGCAGAAATTTCATGATAAACTGATTCACTGATTCAGTGAATCCTGATACCAGCCATCCATAAAATAAAGGTATGTCTTTTTGTGTAGGACAGTAAACTGTTGTGACTGGTCGGCTTCATTCCAAAAACCAACACCCAGATATGCCCAGAGATTAAAGTAAATAAGACTGGTTAGCATTTTCCTTATGTGGAAGTCCTCCGCTGTTGTTTTAACTCCAGTGTGTAAACATTATTGGCATCTAGTGGTAAGGATGGGCATAGTGATGACTTAAAAAGCCAAGTAGATTTCTGAATATATGGTGACCGTAAGTGGCCAAAACTATGCAAGTGGGTCCAGTGGCCATGGATACCAACAAAAACAGTTTAATATGTTGTATTTTCTGTCATTGACCTTTGATTTTGTTACACACTGCACCTTTTAGAGCCATACTACGTAACCTTCCAATCTTAAATCTCACTGCTTCTGACTCATTTTGATGAAATACCGATCCTAATTTGTATATTCCCAGACTCACTGCTGCCCCGCAGGGTCCTGAATCTGAAAACCCACATTTAAGAACTTTGTCCCATCCTGAAGCCTCACAGGAAAACCACATTCTTCTTTATTGCACCGAGCCACAATCCAGCGACTGGATATCAACACAGGTGGCGTTACCGACAAACAAGCTGTTGGATTAGAGCCACAGACTGGTTCCACCAGGTTCAGCTAAGTGGCTACTTTTCATATGGTGAACAAATGGTCCACCACTGATTAAATTCAGTTTGTACATCAGATAGTATTGCTGGCTTACTGCTGGAGGAAACAGATTCTACATCTCCACATGGCGAACCAGCCGACACATTAACAGGAACTTTGATCATGTGGTTGATGAAAACTCAACAATGTTGCTTTAAATGGGTGAAAAGACATTTATCGTTACCCGACGTACCTATTAAGTTGTTCTCAAACTGGGGGTTGGAGCCCCATTGGGGTTGTGAGATCATTTCAGGGGTCGCCAGATAACTGTAAAAACTATATAGCCTGTATTTATCAAATTTGGGAGTCTTATCTGGGAGGATGACAAAATTAAAAAAAATATTTCTATAACAGATCAACACAGACAAAGTCATATTAAAATCTGAATTTGGCATTATCTCTTTAAAAAGTCAATTCTATGGGACTTTGCTGTGTTTTAGAGCCCCAAGTGGATGAAGGGTGAACTGCACTTTTGGGCATTTTGGCCTCTACATTAACCGCTGGAGGTTGCTGCTTGGTCATTCCTGTATATCTTTGTCCGATTAGGTTTAAATTTGCGGTCAAGCTTGATTTCCTCATCTACCTACGGTCACTTATGGCTCCTAAAAATGAAGAAAGCTGGATCCTGAACGCAAGCTTTAGACATAAATGTCAAGGTTCCCACAAAGAGCACAAAATAAAAAAGTTGCATCAACTTTGAAGATCTAAGCTGTGTCCCAATTCAGGGTGTGTACACTTCGCAGTGCGGATTTGTCACTTATATCCATCATGGTGACGCGTCAAGTGCTCTCCCAATTTAAAGGCTCCTTCGAATCCTCCCCTCACTTCGCTTGGCTCCAAAATGAAGGCTACAAGCAATGCATCCTTCGCAGCCTCTTTTCTCCCAGCAGACAAGCTGGGACGACAGCAGCACTGTGTCCAAAAACCACAATTTAATTTAATTACATGTGTGTGACCAGGATTACGCAGTCTGCAGTCTTCGGTGTGTGCAGACTACATAGAAGACTTCGTAGGCTACACAGTCCGCAGACTTCAGTGTGTGCGTTCTACGTAAAACACTTTGTAGCCTACGCAGTCTACAGACTTTCGGTGTGTGCGTTCTACATAGAACACTTTGTAGCCTACGCAGTCTGCAGACTTCGGTGTGTGCGTTCTACGTAAAACACTTTGTAGCCTACGCAGTCTGCAGACTTCGGTGTGTGCAGACTACATAGAAGACTTCGTAGGCTACACAGTCCGCAGACTTCAGTGTGTGCGTTCTACGTAAAACACTTTGTAGCCTACGCAGTCTACAGACTTTCGGTGTGTGCGTTCTACATAGAACACTTTGTAGCCTACGCAGTCTGCAGACTTCGGTGTGTGCGTTCTACGTAAAACACTTTGTAGCCTACGCAGTCTGCAGACATTCGGTGTGTGCGTTCTACATAGAACACTTTGTAGCCTACGCAGTCTGCAGACTTCGGTGTGTGCGTTCTACGTAAAACACTTTGTAGCCTACGCAGTCTGCAGACTTTGGTGTGTGCGGACTACATAGAGCACTTTGTAGCCTACGCAGTCTGCAGACTTCGGTGTGTGCGTTTTACGTAAAACACTTCATAGCCTACGCAGTCTGCAGGCTTCGGTGTGTGCGTTCTACATAGAACACTTTGTAGCCTACACAGTTCGCAGACTTTGGTGTGCGTTCTACGTAAAACACTTTGTAGCCTATGCAGTCCACAGACTTCGGTGTGTGCGTTCTACGTAAAACACTTTGTAGCCTACGCAGTCTGCAGACTTCGGTGTGTGCGTTCTACATAGAACACTTGGTAGTCTACACAGTCCACTGACTTCGGTGTGTGCGTTCTACGTAAAACACTTCATAGCCTACGCAGTCCACAGACTTCGGTGTGTGCGTTCTACGTAAAACACTTTGTAGCCTACGCAGTCTGCAGACATTCGGTGTGTGCGGACTACATAGAACACTTTGTAGCCTACGCAGTCTGCAGACTTCGGTGTGTGCGGACTACATAGAACACTTTGTAGCCTACGCAGTCCACAGACTTCGGTGTGTGCATTCTACGTAAAACACTTTGTAGCCTACGCAGTCTGCAGACTTCGGTGTGTGCGGACTACATAGAACACTTTGTAGCCTACGCAGTCCACAGACTTCGGTGTGTGCGTTCTACGTAAAACACTTTGTAGCCTACGCAGTCTGCAGGCTTCGGTGTGTGCGTTCTACGTAAAACACTTCATAGCCTACGCAGTCTGCAGGCTTCGGTGTGTGCGTTCTACATAGAACACTTGGTAGCCTACGCAGTCCACTGACTTCGGTGTGTGCGTTCTACATAGAACACTTTGTAGCCTATACAGTTCGCAGACTTTGGTGTGCGTTCTACGTAAAACACTTTGTAGCCTACGCAGTCTGCAGACTTCGGTGTGTGCGTTCTACATAGAACACTTGGTAGCCTACGCAGTCCACAGACTTCGGTGTGTGCGTTCTACATAGAACACTTTGTAGCCTACGCAGTCCACAGACTTCGGTGTGTGCGGACTACATAGAACACTTTGTAGCCTACGCAGTCTGCAGACTTCGGTGTGTGCGTTCTACGTAAAACACTTTGTAGCCTACGCAGTCTGCAGACATTCGGTGTGTGCGTTCTACATAGAACACTTTGTAGCCTACGCAGTCCACAGACTTCGGTGTGTGCGGACTACATAGAACACTTTGTAGCCTACGCAGTCTGCAGACTTCGGTGTGTGCGTTCTACGTAAAACACTTTGTAGCCTACGCAGTCTGCAGACTTTGGTGTGTGCGGACTACATAGAGCACTTTGTAGCCTACGCAGTCTGCAGACTTCGGTGTGTGCGTTTTACGTAAAACACTTCATAGCCTACGCAGTCTGCAGGCTTCGGTGTGTGCGTTCTACATAGAACACTTTGTAGCCTACACAGTTCGCAGACTTTGGTGTGCGTTCTACGTAAAACACTTTGTAGCCTACGCAGTCCACAGACTTCGGTGTGTGCGTTCTACGTAAAACACTTTGTAGCCTACGCAGTCTGCAGACTTCGGTGTGTGCGTTCTACATAGAACACTTGGTAGTCTACACAGTCCACTGACTTCGGTGTGTGCGTTCTACGTAAAACACTTCATAGCCTACGCAGTCCACAGACTTCGGTGTGTGCGTTCTACGTAAAACACTTTGTAGCCTACGCAGTCTGCAGACATTCGGTGTGTGCGGACTACATAGAACACTTTGTAGCCTACGCAGTCTGCAGACTTCGGTGTGTGCGGACTACATAGAACACTTTGTAGCCTACGCAGTCCACAGACTTCGGTGTGTGCATTCTACGTAAAACACTTTGTAGCCTACGCAGTCTGCAGACTTCGGTGTGTGCGGACTACATAGAACACTTTGTAGCCTACGCAGTCCACAGACTTCGGTGTGTGCGTTCTACGTAAAACACTTCATAGCCTACGCAGTCTGCAGGCTTCGGTGTGTGCGTTCTACATAGAACACTTTGTAGCCTACGCAGTCTGCAGACATTCGGTGTGTGCGTTCTACATAGAACACTTTGTAGCCTACGCAGTCCACAGACTTCGGTGTGTGCGTTCTACGTAAAACACTTCATAGCCTACGCAGTCTGCAGGCTTCGGTGTGTGCGTTCTACATAGAACACTTTGTAGCCTACGCAGTCTGCAGACATTCGGTGTGTGCGTTCTACATAGAACACTTTGTAGCCTACGCAGTCTGCAGACTTCGGTGTGTGCGTTCTACGTAAAACACTTCATAGCCTACGCAGTCTGCAGGCTTCGGTGTGTGCGTTCTACATAGAACACTTTGTAGCCTACACAGTTCGCAGACTTTGGTGTGCGTTCTACGTAAAACACTTCATAGCCTACGCAGTCTGCAGACTTCGGTGTGTGCGTTCTACATAGAACACTTGGTAGCCTACGCAGTCCACAGACTTCGGTGTGTGCGTTCTACATAGAACACTTTGTAGCCTACGCAGTCCACAGACTTCGGTGTGTGCGTTCTACGTAAAACACTTTGTAGCCTACGCAGTCTGCAGACATTCGGTGTGTGCGGACTACATAGAACACTTTGTAGCCTACGCAGTCTGCAGACTTCGGTGTGTGCGTTCTACATAGAACACTTTGTAGCCTACGCAGTCCACAGACTTCGGTGTGTGCGTTCTACATAGAACACTTTGTAGCCTACGCAGTCCACAGACTTCGGTGTGTGCGGACTACATAGAACACTTTGTAGCCTATACAGTTCGCAGACTTTGGTGTGCGTTCTACGTAAAACACTTTGTAGCCTACGCAGTCCACTGACTTCGGTGTGTGCGTTCTACGTAAAACACTTCATAGCCTACGCAGTCTGCAGGCTTCGGTGTGTGCGTTCTACATAGAACACTTTGTAGCCTATACAGTTCGCAGACTTTGGTGTGCGTTCTACGTAAAACACTTTGTAGCCTACGCAGTCTGCAGACTTCGGTGTGTGCGTTCTACATAGAACACTTGGTAGCCTACGCAGTCCACAGACTTCGGTGTGTGCGTTCTACATAGAACACTTTGTAGCCTACGCAGTCCACAGACTTCGGTGTGTGCGGACTACATAGAACACTTTGTAGCCTATACAGTTCGCAGACTTTGGTGTGCGTTCTACATAGAACACTTGGTAGACTACGCAGTCTGCAGACTTCGGTGTGTGCGT